>NW_005877874.1:0-8214 GCF_000147115.1 Myotis lucifugus | reverse complement strand
ATTCATCAGATAAGAGGTTAATCTCCAAAATATATAAAGAAGTTATACAACTCAACACCAGAAAGATAAACAATCCTATTTTAAAAATGGGCAAAACGCCTGACTAGAATTTCTCCAAAGAGGACATACAGATGCCCAAGAGACATATGAAAAATGCTCAAGGTCACTAATTATCAGAGATGTGTCACCTCATATCTGCCAGAATGGCTAACGTTAATAAGTCAACAAACAATAAATGCTGGGGAGGATGTGGAGAAAAGGGAACCCTAATACACTGCTGCTAAGAATGCAGACTGGTGCCCTAGCTGGTTTAGCTCAGTGGGTAGAGCATCAGCCTGCGGACTGAAGGGTCCCAAGTTTGATTCTGGTCAAGGGCACATGCCCAGGTTGCGGTCTCCATCCCCAGTAGGGGGCATGAAGGAGGCAGCCGATCAATGATTCTCTCTCATCATTGATATTTCCATCTCTCTCTCCCTCCCCTTTCCTTTCTGAAACCAGTAAAAATATATACTAATAATATAAAAAAGAATGCAGACTGGTGCAGCCACTATGGAAAACAATAAGGAGTTTCCTCAAAAAAATGAAAAATGGAGCTGTCATTTTTCCCAGCTATCCCACTTCTGGGAGTATATAATAAGAATCAAATTGGCCTTTTAAGGATATGATTAAATGGCTTTGAATATATTTATAACTCTGAGTACATTTTTTGAAAAGACTATTCTTTCTCTATTGAATGGTTTTGGCACCTGTGGCAAAAATCAACTGACCATAAATATAAGTTTATTTCTGGACTTTCAATTTATTTCCATTGATTCACATGTTTATGCCAGTACCACACTGTCTTTACTACTGTAGCTTTATAATAAGTTTTCGAATCAGAAAGTGTAAGTCTTTCAACCTTGTTATTTTTCAAGATTGTTTTGGCTATTTTGAGTCCCTTGCTTTCCCATATAAATGGCCAACAGGTAAATTAAAAGGTGCTCAACATCACTAATCATCAGGAAAATGCAAATCAAAAACCACAATGAGCTATCACCTCACACCTGTTAGAATGCCTACTATGAAAAAGACAAGAAATAATACATGTTGGCTCAGTAACAATCCTTCTCAAACTATTCCAAATAACTCCAGAGCAGGGAAGACTCCCAAGCTCATTTTACAAGGCCAGCATCACTGATCAAAATTCACAGACATTACCAAAAAAAATTATAAGCCAATCCCTGATGAACATAGAAGCAAAAATCCTCAACAAATACTAGCAAACCAAAGTCAGTAATACATTAAAAAGACCCTACAGGCCATTGTAGAGCCGAGGCGGGAGGCTCACACCAGGAGGTAGGAAGAACTTGGGCGAGGAGGGGGTGATGCTGCGTGCCCTCCACCCAGGACGCAGGCTGGCCCCGGGGACACCATGCTGCTCCCGCTGAGCACTGCAGTGGCCAAGGCCCTGCCACCGCCCACCCTCTGACCGCTGATTTATTCCAAGCAACACACTGAAGCCTCTCAACATTTCCAACCACAGCCTCAACACTGCCAATGGGAACCTGTGGGAAGATGGTCTGAAGCTTTTGTTAAGAGAAACAGAAATGCTTCTGCCCCTTTTCAGAAACTGGAGGATAAGAAGGAGTTATCAGCAGAATCAGAAGATGAAGAGTTGCAGTTGGAAGAATTTCCCATGCTGAAAACACTCGATCCAACGCCTGACAGCACCAAGACCACCAGGCAGCACTTGGACTTGGCCATGTAAGATACAAAGCTCCAGGGACACAGATCGGCAGCTCATAAAGCAAAGGCTTTAAAACATCACCCAGACAAAGGGAACGCAGCTGGTGCACCAAGGAGAGGAGGAGATAATGACCACTTCACTTGCATTGCTAAAGCTCATGAAATGTTATCCGATCCAGTGAAAAGACCAGCGTTTAACAGTGTAGATCCTACTTCTGATAACTTGGTTCCTTCTAACAGTGAAGCAAAGGATAATTTCTTCCAAGTGTTTTCCTGTGTTTGAAAGAAATTCCAGATGGTCAAATAAAAAAATATGTTTCCCTAAACTTGGTGATATGAATTCATCATTTGAATATATAGATGTATTTTATTCTTTTTGGTATACTTTTTATTCTTGGAGAGAATTTTCTTATTTAGACGAAGAAGAAGAAAAGCAGAGTGTCCTGATGAGAGGAGGACTTAAAAGCAGAACGGAGCAACAAGAGCACAAAGGGAAAAGAGGAAATGGACAGGATATGAACAGTAGTTGACAATGAATATAGTTATAATCCAAGAATAAAAAATGACAGAAGAAAAGGCCAAGAAAGAAGCAGAAAAGAAAGCAAAAGCAGAAGCAAAATAGAAGGAGCAAGAAGCTAAAGAAAATCACAGACAAGCTGAATGAGAAGTTGCTTGTTTAGCTGAAGAGAAAGAAGAGGAAGAAATTAGACAACAAGCACTCCTGGCAAAGAAGGAAAAACATACCCAGAAAAGACATTATAATGGAAAGGCAAAAACTTTGAAACTCATGCAAGACCTGAAATCACTTTTCTGATAATGAGGCATAGTGGGTTAACTGTGATTGCCTTGAACTAGCAAGTTTACAGTGCTTGAATGAAACACATCATCAACAAAGAAGTAGGGGGGGGGGAAGAGAATAAATGAGCAAATTAGAAAAGAGAAAGAGGAAGCGGAGGCTCATGCATGACAAGCATCTAAAGCAGTGGTTCTCAACCTTCTGGCCCTTTAAATACAGTTCCTCATGTTGTGACCCAACCATAAAATTATTTTCGTTGCTACTTCATAACTGTAATGTTGCCACTGTTATGAATCGTAATGTAAATATGTGATATGCAGGATGGTCTTAGGCGACCCCTGTGAAAGGGTCGTTCTACCTCCAAAGGGGTCGCGACCCACAGGTTGAGAACCGCTGATCTAAAGAATGCAGAGAAATCAACTGGCGGTGGTGGAAATGGCAGTGAGAATTGGTCAGAGAAGATCTGAAATTACGAAGTAAAGCTGTGAACCTCTTCCCTGCTGGAACAAATTCAAGATGGGAAGTTTACAGCTACAACACACATTCTTCTGGAGTCAAGAGAACCACCAAAGATGTTATTGCAAAGCAAAGAGTTTTCAAAAACTTGACCCTCATCAAAAAGATGATATAACAAAAAAGCTTTTGGTAAATTTTAGAGAGCATGGATTGGTGCCCCAGGCAGACAATGATACACCTGCAGAACAATTTGAAGGTCCATGCACAGACTTCACACCCTGGACTATAGAACAGAAGCTTTTGTAACAAGCTTTGTAAACATACCCACTAAGTAACCTGAAAGGTGGGGGGAAATAGCAGAAAGACGAAGAAGTACTGCATGAAACATGTAAGGGGTTTGTTGAGATGGTAAAAGAAAAGAAAGCTGCTCAGCAGCAAGTACTGGATGCAGTTAGAGCAAAGAAATGACTTATCACATCTTTGTTGCATGTGCATTTTTATCATAAAACTGAAAATATTGAAACAAAAAGAAGATCATAATCCAGTGGGATTTATTCCTGGGATGCAAGGTTGGTTCGACATCCGCAAATCAATTAACATGATACACCACATAAACATAATGAAGGATAAAATTATATGATCATGTCAATAGATACAAAAAAGGCATTTGATAAAGTCCAGCACCTATTATGATAAAAACTCTCAGCAAAGTGGGAATAAAGAGAACCTAGCTGAACACAATAAAGGCCATATATAACAAACCCACAGCTAACATCATACTCAATGGGGGAAACTAAAAGCATTTTTCTTAAGATCAGGAACAAGACAAGGATGTCTCCTTTTACCACTATTCAACATTGTACTTAAAGTTCTAACCAGAGCAATCAGGAAAGAAAAAGAAAAAAAAGGCATCCAAATTGGAAAAGAAGTAAGCCCTGCCTGGGTAGGTCAGCTGTTTGGAGCATGGTCCCAATGCACCAGGGTTGCAGGTTCAATCCCTGGTTGGGGCACGTGCAAAAGTCAGCCAATAAATGTGTGAATAGGTGGAACAGCAGATGGATGTCTGTCTGTCTGTCTTTCTCTCTCCCCCCCACCACCCCTTTCCTTTCTCTCAAACCAATTAAAATTATTTTTTAAGAAAGAAAAGTAAAACTGTCATTATTTGCAGGTGATAGGATATGATACTATGCATAAAGAACCCTATAAAAATTCCACCCCAAATTATCACAACTGGTAAATATATTCATTGAAGTAGCGGAATACAAAATTAATATTCAGAAGTTGGTTGCATTTTTATTTTATTATTTTTGAAATATGTTTTGATTCAGAGAGAGGAAGGGAGAGGGTGAGGGAGAGAGAGACAGAAACATCAATGATGAGAGAGAATCACAAATTGGCTGCCTGCTGCACACGGGCTACTAGGGATCAAGGCTGCAACTCAGGGGCATGTGCTCTGACCAGGAATCAAACCACAACCTTCTGGCTCACTGGTCGATGCTTAACCACTGGCTACACTGGCAAGGCTTGGTTGCATTTTTATACACCAACAATGAACTATCAGAAAGAGAAATTACTAAAACAATCCCATTTATAATTGCATCAAAAATAAAATACCTAGGAGTAATTTTTAAAAAATATGTTTTTTTATTGACTTTTATTAGAGAGAGAGAGAGACAAAAGGAGAGGGAGGAAAAGAGAGAGAGAAACATTGATGTGAGAGAAAAACATTGATCAGCTACCTCCCACACCCACCCTGACCAGGGATTGAGCCAACAACATGGGCTGACTGGGAATGGAACCAGTGACCTTTTGTTGTACACGACAATGCTCAACCAATGAGCCACACTGGCCAGGGCCTATGAATAAATTTAGCCAAAGAGGTAAAAGACCTGTAGTCAGAAAACTGTACAACATTAAAGAAATTAAAGAAGATACAAAAAAATGGAAACATATACTGTGCTCATGGATAGGCAGAATTAACACCATTAAAATGTCCATATTTCCCAAAGCTGTCTATAGATTCAATGCAATCTTTATCAAAATACAAATGGCATTTCCAGAGCACTAGAACAAATAATCCTAAAATTTGTATGGAACTACTAAAGACCCTGAATAGCCACAGCAACCTTGAGAAAGAAGAACCAAGTTGGGAGTACCATACTACCTAATATCAAACTATACTACAAAGCTATAGTAATCAAAACAGCATGGTTATAGCATAAAAACAGACACATAAATCAGTGGAACAGAATAAAGAGCTCAGAAATAAACCCATGCCTTTGTGGTCAATTAATCTATGACAAAGGAGGCAAGAATATACAATGGAGTTAAGACATTCTCTTCAACAAGTGGCATTGGGTAAATTGGACAGATACATGCAAAAATATTGAAACTAGACCACCTTCTTACACCACATACAAGAATAAACTCAAGATGGATTAAAGTCTTAAATGGAAGGCCCAGGACAATAAAACTCCTAAAAGAAAACATAGGCAGCAAACTCTTTGACACTGCTCTTAGCAATATTTTTTTCTGATATATCTCCTATGACAAGGAAAACAAATGAAAAACTAAATAAGACTCATCAAACTAAAAAGTTTTTGCAAGAAAACCATCAACAAAACAAAAAGACAACCTACCAAATGGAAGTATTCATCACTGATACATCCAATAAGAGGTTAATATCCAAAATATATAAAGAACTCATACAACTTCACACCAAAAAAACCCAAAAAACAAAAGAACACAAACACTCTGATTTAAAAATGTACAGAGGACCTAAACACACATTTCTCCAAAGAGGACATACAGATGGTCCATAGATGAAAAGATCCCCAATGTCACTAATCATGACAGGAATACAAATTAAAACCACAATGACATATCACCTCACACCTGTCAGAATGGCTATCATCAATATATCAATAAACAAGAAGTGTTGACTAGGGCAGCGGTAGCCACCTTTCAGACCTCATGGACCACCAGTGGTCCACAGGCCACCAGTTGGCGACCACTGGACTAGGGTCTGCTTATGCACTGTTGGCTGGGATTGTAAACTGGAGTAGCCACTATGGAAAACAGTATGGAGGTTCCTAAAAAAATTAAAAATAGAAATACCAAGTGATCCAGCAATTCCTCTTTGGATATTTATCCAAAGGAAATGAAAACACTAAATCAAAGAGATATATGGACCCCATGTTCACTGCAGCACTGTTTACAATAGCCAACATAGGGAAGCAACCTAAGAGTCCACTGATGGGTGAATGGATAAAGATGATGTGATACACGCACCCATGCACACACAATGTTATATTACTCGGCCACATAAGAGAAGGAAATATTGCCTTCTGTGACATCATGGATGGACCTTGAGGGTATTATGCTAAGTCAGATAAGTCAGAAAGAGAAATACCATATGATCACACTCATATGTGGAATCTAAAACAAACAAACAAACAAACAAACAAACAAAAAAAACTCAGAGATTGGTAGTTGACAGAAGCACGGGGTAGAGGGTGGGCAAAATGGGTAAAGATGGTACAAAATTCCATTTCAAAATAAGTAAGTCCTAAAGATGTAATGTACAGTGTGGTGACCATCCTATCTAATAAAAGAGAAACATGGTAATTAGCCATACCTCCGCTACCCTTCCCATTGGCTAATCAGGGTGATATGCAAATTAACTGCCAGCCAAGATGGCGGCCAGCAGCCAGGCAGCTTGAAGCGAACATGAGGCTTGCTTGCTTCAGTGACGGAGGAAGCCAACATTCCCCGTTCCCCGCCTGCCGCTGCCGGCCTCTGAGCTTGCAGTTTGAAACACTGTTACAAATATAGACGCTAAACAAAACCCCAGAAACCTGCTTTCAGCCAGCCGGGATCTCAGAGCTGAAGTTGAAATAGTGTTTCAATTATAGAACCCAAACAAACCAGATACCTGCTTTCAGCAGCCGAGGCCTCAGAGCTGGAGCCAAGCCTCAGAGCTAAAGCTGGCCCAGAATAAAAAAAAAAAGAAAAAAAGGAGCGGTTGGGAGCTTCAGTCACCCGACAGCCTGAAAACAGCTCTCAGCCCCTCACCCAGACTGGCCAGGCACCCCAGTGGGGACCCCCACCCTGATCCAGGACACCCTTCAGGGCAAACCAGCCGGCCCCCACCCATGCACCAGGCCTCTATCCTATATAGTAAAAGGGTAATATGCCTCCCAGCACCAGGATCAGCAGAGCAGCGAGGCCTCCCGGCACCGGGATCAGCGTGACAGGGGGCAGCGACCAAACCCCCTGATCGCCCTGCGGCTCTGTGTGTGACGGGGGTGGAGCCACAACCTCCCTATCTGCCCTGCTCTGTTCATGACAGGGGAAGGCGCCCCAACCCCCTGATCCGCCCTGCTCTGTGCCTGATAGGGGGGAGCTCCCCAACCCCCTGATTGCCCTGTGGCTCTGTGTGTGACAGGGTGCGGCACCCCACCCCCCCCCCCCACGGGCCCTGCTCTGTGTGTGACGGGGTAGAGCCATAACCTCCCCATCGGCCCTGCCCTGAGTGTGACAGGGGGCGGTGCCCCAACCCCCCAATTGGCCCTACCCTGAGCGTGACTGAGGGTGGCATCGCAACCTCCCAATCCGCCCTGCTCTGTGCATGACAGGGGGCGGCGCCCCAACTCCCCAATCGGCCCTGCTCTGAGCCTGACCAGGGGCTGCACCTAGGGATTGGGCCTGCCCTCTGCCACCCGGGAGCAGGCCTAAGCCAGCAGGTCATTATCTCCTGAGGGGTCCCAGACTGCGAGAGGGCACAGGCCGGGCTGAGGGACCCCCCCCTTCCCCAACGAGTGCACAAATTTTTGTGCACCGGGCCTCTAGTCCTATATAATAAAAGGCTAATATGCAAATAGACTGAACAGTGGAACAACGAAACAACTGGTCGCTATGATGTGCGCTGACCACCAGGGGGCGCATGTGGAACATGGTGGGCACCGTCAGCAGGTGGCAGAGCGCAAAACATGGCGGGCGTTGGGTGCGGTGGGATGGTGAAGCAGGTGAGCGGGGGCGCCAGACCAAGGCTGGGCGCCAGTCACTGTCATCGGGGTGAACCTCTTGTGGTTACTGAAAATTCTTTGTTCCCGCATGCTGCAGTCCCACCGGTGCTTGCACCTGCTGCCAGCACCAGAGCCGCTGCTCGCACCTGCTGCTGGCGGCCGGCGCCAGTCCCGATCACTCGGTGCCGTCAGCGGGTGCGGGTGGCCACT
>NW_005877873.1:0-8216 GCF_000147115.1 Myotis lucifugus | reverse complement strand
AAATCTTTGTCAGATTTTACTATCAGTTATAACCACCACAAGAAATGTTGTACAAGTAAATAGCAAAAATATATCACTTAGCAAATGGTTAATCTGAGACATGATTGTAATGGGAGAATTGCTCATCATGAGACAGTAATAATCCATGAATGTTGCACAGAGTTCCTGGGTTTTGTATTTTTTTATATTTACCATTTTTATTCTTAATATTGTTTTTCTATTATTTTGTCCTGCAAGTGGAGTAGTAGAATATATATTCTATTAATATGTCGTGTATGTATTTAACATTTCTTGTTTTTTAATTTACTTTAGAGAGAGGAAGGGAGAGAGAAACATTGACGTGAGAAACACCAACAGTTGCTTCCCATAAATGCCCCAATCAGAGATCAAACCTGAAACCTACATATGTGCCCTGACTGGGAATTGAATCAGATACTTTTTAGTGTATGGGATGACACTCCAACTGACTGAGCCACCTGGCTGGGCTATATTTAACATTTTCTTTTAAAAGTTAGCTGTAATGGTTGTAAGAGTATTCTAAATAAGCTACAAGAAGAGATCATGAGTGAAATACACACAGTTTTCAAAGAAAAATAAGACAGGTATTTCACAATTTATTGTGAAACAAGAAAACATGGGGAGTCACTCTTTAACTGAATTTATCCCAGGGACAACGACATTAAGAAATGTAAAGGAAACAAATTCTAACATGTATAACTTGAAATAAAAATACAAAAATATTGAGCCATTTCTTTATCTACCTAAAGTTTATCTTCAGTGATCATCATAATGGTTAAAGCTACTGGTTACCAATTGCTCTAAAGCCAATGTGACACCAACTTTGACCTTTTAAGTCAGGAAAAATTTCCCTTGCAATCCAGAAGAATTCTAATGTCATTTGAAATCTTAGAACAGCATGTGTGCTTATGCGGAAACTACCCTTTTCTAATTAAAATGGATCACCCGCATTTAAATTGAACCATGCCTACCTTCCAGTGGTATGATTCCTGCTCAGAGCCCTTGAACTTTTATTCAGTATCTGACTATATTTAGACTGCTGCTGTGATTCTCTCTTGTGTTTCAAGTTTGTGATGTTAGTGAACTAAAGCTGACTCTTGTTTCTATACCTATGAAAATGAAGAACGAATTTCTGAATGCCTCGACAATTATAGTTCTAATATTTTTGAATCTTTAGAATTGTCCTTAAGTAGGTGGATAATCAATAGTTTGATACTTCATATTATAAAATATTCTTATCATAAATAAATTGTTTATAGTCCTGTTTCAGTCAAAATACATTTTTCACCCCAAAACACATCAGTGTTTACTACAGAAGGAAATGACTCACTAAAACACTACGCTTTTTCTCCAAACATCTATTTTTGTTATATGATTCCTTCCTTTCTGTTTCCATTTCTTCTTTAACATTTGCCAAAAATCAAAGTACTTATGCTTCATAAATGTGCATGTGGAAATATTTGCAGTTTACTGAAAGATTAACACATGGACCTTTGGCTTTCAAGTTTTATTAATAATGAATAATCTTTCCTGTCTTACAAGTTTTTTTGTGTGGTTTTCTTCTTCTATTAACTTTTCCAGAGTCCTTTGGAGGGAAGAAAAGGAAATGAATTGCAGGTTCTTTGAAACACGGTTTATAAATAAGCATAAGCATTTGTCAGCAATTTTGTTATCAGGAAATTTTTCCTGTACAAAGGTGTTTCAGCCTGTGAATCAGAAAATCTTGGTGTCTCAGGTTCTCCCTCCACAGGAGGTACAGTTTTTACTCATGGTATTTAAGACTGATTTAATATGCATTGCAAAGTGAAGTCTAACTCTTGAAAAATAATCAGAGGAAAGGAAAGCCATTCACTAAACCCACAAGTGTAAGGTTTTTTTCCTACCCAGCCCTATGAGATTATAACGGTAAGGTTTCTGCATTCAAAGAGGGTACATCATCCTTAAGAAAAGATGAAATACTGCTATTTGGGACAACATTGATTGATCTTGAGAAGTCTAATCTGAAAATGGCACTTAGGTGAGAAAACAAGGAGAGAGAATGGAAGTCTCTTTGGAAATGAAGGACAGCTGGTCAATAGTGGGTAGCCATGATGAAAGAGATTCCATTTGGTCAACATAGCTTTGAAAAGAAAAATAGTATATCCAGGAAGATGGTCTTTTTCTTTCTGAGAAGTTACTTTCCTATCAGACCAGCAAAACCCATAAATGCTTTGCATTCATTAGAGTACATGACTTGCTTTTAGCCCCTTTGCATCTCCTTTGTCTGAATCAGTGACCAGGTAAGTTGGACAGAAAAGTCAAGAACCATATGATTTCACATATATGTGGGATATAAAGCTAAAAGCAACAAATGAACAAACAAGAAGAACAAACAAACAAAAACTCATAGACACAGATAACAGTATGTTGGCTACCATAGGGAAGGGGATGGGGGTTAGTAAAGGGTAAAGGGAGTCAAATATACGGTGACAGAAGGAGATTTGACTTTGGCTGATGGGTACACAGTGCAATATACTGAAGATGTATCATAAAATTATAAATTTGAAACCTAGATAATTTTATTAACCAACTAGTGGCCCGGTGCATGAAATTCATGCATGGCGGTGGCAGGGGAAGGGGGTACCTCTCACAATCCAGAACCACTGGATCCTAAGCACTCAACTTCTTGCCTGCCTGATGCCCCTAACTACTCCCTTGCTGGCCTGATGGCCCTAACTGCTCTCCTCTCCTGGCCTGATCCCCCTAACTGCCTAACTGTTCTCCCCTGCCAGCCTGATCCTCCTACGTGCTCCCCCCTCCTTGTCTGATTCCCTCTAACTGCCTATGTGCTCTCCCTTCCTCTCCGTGCCTTCAGACCCCAGCACAGGAGTTCTTAGAGCTCTTTGCCGAGGCCCTGCCCCCCTCCGGGCTGGGCGGTGCCAGGAGCCTGCATGCACTTCCACCAGGGGGCTGCCATGGCCCATCCTGATGCCCTTGCTCTAGGCTGAGTGGTGCCATGGGCCTGCGAGTGCTTCCACTGGGGGGCCACCCCCGGTGGCAGCCTCACGTCCTGGTGGCACAAGTCCCTGCCCCTGTTCCCGCCCCCCAGCTCCTATGTGTGCACACCTTTGACTGGTCGTGACTCAGACACCATTAGAACCAATTAGCATATTCCCTCTTTATTATATAGGATGTCACACCAATAGATTTAATGAAAAAAATTATCATGAATGAAATACATTGTTCTATAATTATGCTTGTTATTGGAGCCACTGCTTCCACAAAATGATTGTTTTTATAAGAAAAAATAACCAACTTGAAAAAATTTACATTAAAATAGCCTGTCAATTTAATAACTCTGATACTTTGCTGAATGAGTGTAACAAAGCCAAAGTGTTTAGCAATTTAGTGTCATTTAAGCTGCATCTGTATGATAACTTTGGAGTGAATGTGAAACAAGGATTTCACCCTCTGTAAATCCAACTATAAATTTAGAAAATAAATTGTTCACTTTTCAAAAAAATAAGAAGGGGACATCATGTAAGAAAGGCTGAGGGGCAGCATATGTAAAGCATCGCTATGTGCTTCAGGAAGCACTGCCCTGGAGGGGCTCAGCGGGGCTGCCCAGGCCTGGGGTAATGTCCTCTCCAGCAAGACCGTACAGTATTAAATGACTGGCAAAGGTGGTTTGTTTTACTGTGGTAAATGAGATATGTGTCATATATATTTATAAACACCTCACTTCTGCTTCCCCTAGTAGATACCCTGAGAAACAGTGGATAGAGACCTGCAGAGAGGTAATATGGTAGATGCTCCTAATAACCCAGAAAACAAGATAAAGGAATGTTCCCTGAGTTTACCTTTGTATTTTCTCTGGGAGATCCATTCAGCTGCTTCTTATATTTTTTTAAAGGGTTAGGATAGGAATCTGAAATCCTAGAGCAGCAGGATTATTTCTAATCTAATGCCAGCCACTCTCAGAGCTGTTATTCAATGTGTCCTCTTTGTCAAGTGTAGATGAACCACATATTGTCCTATAAATTAGACACCCAAGGCCAAATGAGTTATAGAAAGCTGCCGAAGGACCAATGGAGGCTTTGATGCCTGAATCTAATGGCCCCAGCACCGCTTACTCTAGGTAGCTGAACACCTGGTCACTGATTCAGACAAAGGGGATTCAAAGGGGCTAAAAGCAAGACCTGTACTGTAATGGATGCAAAGCATTTATGGATTTTGCTGGTCTGATAGGAAAGTAACTTCTCAGAAAGAAAAAGACCATCTTCTTGGATACATTATTTTCCTTTTCAAAGCTGCGTTGACCAAATGAAACCTCTTTCATCATGGCTATCCACTATTGACCAGCTATTCTCATTTCCAAAGAGACTTCCATTCTATCTCCATGTTTTCTCACCTAAGTGCCATTTTCAGATTAGTTTTTACTCCCTAAATGGGATTTCAGCAATAACACGCATCCCTTCTTCTGTATTCACTTCTACAATAATAGCTCCTGGGACCTGAATAGGTCTTAGGATCCTAAGAACTACAAGTCCATGTGTGTAAGAGCCAAAGAGCCCCTCTCGAAAGCACTGAACTCTGGAGGTAAAGGGAGTGGGCATCCTAGAGAGGAAAGTAAAACAAAAATTGTCTCTGTTTCCTTACCCAGCTGGTGACAGTGGAGGTATAGCAGGTACCTTCTTATACTAGTAGAAAGGAGAAACCTCCTTCTCTTGGAATCAGTTCTTACCACATTATGTCAAATCAGACAGAAATCCTAAGCAAACGGGTATTTTTTTTTTATGTATTACTCATTTGGAAATAGGAAAAATAGAGAATTATATGGCTTGCCTATTGGAATACAGACTAACAAAGAAACAACAGGAAACATTAAAAGAATGCTGAAGTATTAATAATAATGATGATAATGATAACCCATGTATACGGTTAAAAATAATATCTCTTCTAAGCTTTAGAACAGCTTTGCAGAGAGTTTTAACATCAACAGTGCACACTCCAGGAATACATTTCTAATGTGCCGTTGTTTGTCTCCTTCAAGTTTAAAAAGAAACAATGGCTTCTATGAGTTTGACTTTTTTAGATTCCACATGTAAATGAGATCATGTGGTATTTGTCTTTCTGTGTATGGCTTATTTCACTTAGTATACACTTCTCCAGGTTCATCCATGTTGTCACAAATGGTAGGGTTCCCTTTCTTAAGGTTGAATAATATTCTACCAGTATATGTCATATAGAATGGTGGTTGCTGGGGATGAGGGAAATGGGGAGTTATTGGTCAAAAGGTACAAAATTTCAGTTATAAGATAAATAAGTTCTGGAAATCTAATGTATAGCGTGGTGACTGTATTTAACAAAACTGTATTGTGTCTTGAAATTTGCTAAGAGGTAAAGAAAATGATAACTGAGGTGATAAATGTTACTTAGCATTATTGTAGCAATTATTTCACAATATATACATATATTAAAAGATAACATGCACACCTTAAATATATATAATTTTTGTCAGTTATATCTCAATAAAGCTGGGGGAAGTAAAGAAATATAGGCATATATGTGTGAAGATGCTAGCATGGCCTTTCAAAGTAAACAGCAAGGAACTAGACAACTCTGGAAGATGGACACATTAGAACAGATTTGTTGCATAAAGCCAAGGAACTTTCCAGCTATTCGGTGTCCTGAGAAGGCCCAGAGGACATTCTTGCTCCAGAAGCCATAAAGGATGCTAGGAGCCATTTGTTTGTTTGCTGACCAGCTCAGTGCTGGCTGTCCTGTAGACCAGCATGACAGCAGGACATGTTGTTGGGGCCTTGTCCACCAGCATCCATTGGAGGGACAGAATTCTGAAACAGCGGGTGCCAGCTGGCAGCACTCACAACAGAATGGAAACTGGGGGATCTGCAGCCAAGGTTCTCATAGTCAGCCAGTTAGGGTACTTCTTGACCAATTCAAAACAAACAAACAAAAATGAACAAGTTAAGACTAGGTGAGCACAAGCCTATGTCAGTTACTAAAAAATAATAGTGGTGTAAGGAAGGAAGAAAATCTTCTTGGCCGGGGCCTCTATAAATTTGACAAAAAGCAGATTAATAAGGCAAAACTTAAGAGCTGTTTATTAACATGTGCAATGCATATAGACACAGGACAACTCAGAAATGACTAACTCAAAGAGGTAGTTAGAACTTGGGATTCTAGAGCATATTAGCAAAAGAATAATACACTTTTAGAGAAATGACAAGACAAAGGAAAATGACTGAGTTTCTAAGGGCTGCATTTGTGGGAAGATAATGTGGCCACATATGAGAAAATATGGAAGAAGATAAGAACCAGTGAGTTTAGGTTTGTTGCATATATCCCTGTGGTTCCATCTTTGGCCTGGTGAGCTTCTAGAGTTGTCTCCATGATTAATATCTGTCTTTCCTGGGAGAAAAGAAGAGGGGGACACTTTTACAAATGTATGCCCTGCTTTTAGGCACATTGTGGAGGGCAAAGAGCTTTTCTTGTATCTGCTTCTTCTCAATTGTCTTCAGCTCAAAGTAATCTTATGGCAAAATTTGGAATGACTTATTCTGTCACCCTATGGTGGGAAGTAAGTTTTACTGCAAATTAAGGAGTGCCCAGTATTGGTAAAGAGTTCATGGGGATATGCTGCGATATCCCCTGGGCAAAGAGCATGTGTAAACCTTCATCTCCTATACCAAGCACTATGCACATTGCTCTGGTGACGCTTTATATCCCCTATTACAGACCTGAAGCACACTGCCTTGGGCAGAGATCTTTTGTCTTGGAGTCAGAGTAATCTGAACCTGGAAATACTTCACCAACCCATTATCAAGTACCTGCCATTTTTTAGAAGAGCCTAGAACAAGAGATGACTTTGAGGCAGATTCAATGTGAAGTTAAGGGGACCCTTCAGCTTGAGCCATGAAACAGCAGAACCAGTTGTGCTGGAAGTAGCTGTGGTTCATAGCATGTTGTGCAGACCTCTACTAAGCCTCAATCAGAATGTTACAGTGTAGACCTCCAAGGTCCTAAAGCAGTGGTTCTCAACCTGTGGGTCGCGACCCCTTTGGGGGTCAAACGACCCTTTCACAGGGGTCCCTAAGACCATCGGAAAACACATATATAATTACATATTGTTTTTGTGATTAATCACTATGCTTTAATTATGTTCAATTTGTAACAATGAAATTGAGGGTCACTACAACATGAGGAACTGTATTAAAGGGTCGTGGCATTAGGAAGGTTGAGAACCACTGTCCTGGAGCATGATTTACACTCTGCATGAAGAACCTACGATTTCTGGGGGTGGTAGAGGAAGTGGCACCAACAGCAACTTTCAGTGTCTTGTCATGGGATGTCAGGGGTAAGAGCCTCAGCACCTGAGGCAATGGTGCCCTCCTGAAGCTGTGCTGTGGCACTCAGTAATGTGCTTCTGGTTGTGGAGCTTTTAACCACGATTCTGAGCTTCCTTGAGTCTGATAGGCTCTCCGATGTTTGTACAACAAATTCATTTAAAGCTTAGGCCCCAGAGCTGGTGTCTGCTGCTTGTCTCAAATAAATAAAACATTTGAATTATGGTGATGATTATCCTGCTGTGTTGCTAAGAAAGTTCCCAGGAGATGCAGGACCAAAGTTACTGGTAGTTTAGAAATCATATTCTCTAGTTTCCTGATTTTCCTCATTAAGGAATGAGTCTCCCAGAGAGAGAAAGTGCTTGAGTTTGCCAGAGTGTTCAGGGTCTTAGTAGAACCCACATCTCCTGATGCCCAAACTAGAATGTCCCACTGTCCAACCCCCACACTCCTGTGCTGCTTCTTTACCTCTATAAGTACACAAACTGAAGCAACTTTCCCTGTTCATTTTACTAAGCTCAGGGACCAACTTGAATATTATCCAAATGGAGGTTATTTCCTTTATGTCTGAAAAATAATGATGTTTCATGTTTCTTGGTAGCCTTCAAACTCTTAATAGATTACTTGTACAAGATGATGAAGAACGTGAAAATTTTTTGCAGTAAAAGAATTAGAAAGAGAACAAGAAAAGCCAGAGTAAGTAGAAGGAAGGAAATAATAAAGAGCAGAGTGGAAATAAATAATATAGAGACTAAAAACAATACAAAAGATCAATAAAATCAAGATGATCCTTTGAAAAGATAAACAAGTTTGATGAACCTTTAGCCAGATTAATCAAGAATCAAAGAGAGG
>NW_005877872.1:0-8216 GCF_000147115.1 Myotis lucifugus | reverse complement strand
CCTATATCAGCGGTTCTCAACCTCTGGTCGTGACCCTTTGGGGTCAGAATGACCCTTTCACAGGGGTCACCTAAGACCATCGAAAACACATATGTAATTACATATTGTTTTTGTGATTAATCACTATGCTTTAATTATGTTCAATTTGTAACAATGAAATTGGGGGTCACCACAACATGAGGAACTGTATTAAAGGGTCATGGCGTTTAGGAAGGTTGAGAACCACTGCCCTATATTATCCCAAATCTTCCTTGAGCTGCTTGTAAAATGCCACCCATTTTTTAAAAACACACCTATGTGTGCCATAACCGGTTTGGCTCTGTGGATAGAGCGTCGGCCTGCGAACTGAAAGGTCCCAGGTTCGATTCCGGTCAAGGGCATGTACCTTGGTTGAGGGCACATCCCCAGTAGGGGGTGTGCAGGAGGCAGCTGATGGATGTTTCTCTCTCATCCATGTTTCTAACTCTCTATCCCCTTCCCTTCCTCTCTGTAAAAAATCAATAAAATATATATTAAAAAAACACCTATGTGGAATACGAAGTATTAAAAAATAGTAATTAAAGTCAATGATAGTAAGAAGATAGAGAGGATTTTAACACTGATCACAGTTAGTGAAAATCATTACTCAGAAGTTAACCTGCATAATCTTTGTTCACAGGGTTCAAGATATGTTTTGTGAAACTCACCAATTTATGAATCTGGAATGTGATGTGATGTCTTTTTAAAAATATGTGTTGATTTGAAAAACACTGGTGAACCATTTGCAAAGATCATATGACATATTTTAATGTTGATATCTGTAGATAAATTATTGCTCACCAATCTTTCCCCTGAACAAACAAGAAGAGCTAGGAAACAAATTATTTTACAAAATGTGTTTAAAGGCACTGGAGAAAAACCAAAGCAGACAGGAATTAAGGGATCCGAGTCAAATAAATGGGATGCTCAGATGTAAGCCCAGCCATCAGCATCACTCTTCCCTTGGAGACATTTGCTAACTCACCAGTGGAGGGAGGTCTGCAGGCTGAGGAGCTGAGCAGGGAGCTTCTAGCCATTGTAGGGACTAAAAGGAATAGAACTTAGCAATGCAGGCTCAGCATGAAGGAGGAATCCTGGTAAACATTACCAGTTCCACTGAGACCCCTCATGCCCTACACGGATGCTCCTTGACTTATGATGATATTACCTCCACATAAGTCCACTGTAAATTGATAATGTCATAAATAGAGAATGCATTTCATAAACCTAATCTACCAAACATCACAATTTAGCCTAGCCTACCTTAAACATGCTCAAAACACAATATTCAAAAATCACAATATTGTGAAAAACACAATATTCAAAAATGCCTATGGTATGGCAACACAGTGCACCGTAGCATATCCATTGTTTACCCTCACGATGGTGGGTCTGACCAGGAGCTCCTGGGGTCTCTGACATTGCAGAGATTGCAGAAGACAGTATCTACTGCATATCTCTAGCCCAGGGAAAAGGTCAAACTTTGAAGTCTAGTTTCTACTGAATGTTTATTGTTTTCCTACCATCCTCACCTGGACAACTGTAAAGAAACCACTGTAAGTAGGGACCATCTATACTTAAAGAGGAGAGGAAAACCAGCCCCCACAAATTTAAACCCATCAAATCAGATTGGGTTTAAGTAGTCTATCCCTACATAGCTGCTTTCCAGAAGCAAAAGTAAGAAACATGACAGAGCTAACAAAATGCCTTGAACTTTGTCGATAATTAACAAAAACAGTCAAATTTTGTTCTTATCAAGAACATTTAACTATCCTATATAATAAAAGCATAGTATGCAAATTATCTCCTCCACTGGGAGTTCGTCCAGGAGTTTGACCAGGGGGTGGGGCTGGCTGGGGGAAGGGAAGGAGGCCCCTGCTGGCAGTGGCAGTAGTGGCATGGGGCCAGAGGAAGGGAAGGAATACCCGGCTGGTGGTGGCAGCCACTAGGGACCCTACCAGTGCATGAATTTCATGCACTGGGCCTCTAGTTTCCAATAATGATAAAATGAATTGGAATAATGGTCTTTTTTTTTTTTTTGAGATCCTGACATATGTCCAGATTCTTTGATCTTATCTTATGTATACTCTCTCTAATATGTATATTGTATCTCTAAGTTAGAATTATTTGTGATTACAAGACTGAGGTTCACAGATGTTATATGATTTACAAAACCCAACAGCTAATATATGACTGAGTTACAACTTATACTCTGGACTGTTTCATTTCAACAGACACTTTCTGTAAGTCAGTTGGTGTAGATTTTCATGGAATGTGTGAAGAAGGGTTACTTTAGGAAAGAAAGCAGAGAGCTCTTAGGAATCCGTTGAGGGGCATTTTTGAATAAAATTATCTCTTGTGAAAAATAGATGTCTTTTTTTTCCCTGAAATTTGAAGGAATTACTAATAGCATAAGAATTTCTCAAAATACTCATAAAACAAAAATAAGAAAATAATCCATTCTAAAATATTTACTAAGTGTTTATTATTTGCCAGGTACTATTCTTTATTTTAGAATTATAGCAATAAACAAACTAGATACAAGTTTTTGGCCTAATGTTGATTAGATTCTATTGTAGTGAACAGTTAATAAATAAACAAAAAGAGAATATGAGAATCATCAGCATTGAATTGACATTTATAGCTAAACTGGAGTGATGATATGAAAGGCCACGAAAAGAATGTGATTCAGAAAATGCCTGGGAAGTTAATGTGTTGAACACAGTAGTGCTGTACTCATTCTTGCTTTGCAGTCCTATCCTAATTTGGCAGGTTTTTTAAAATTTTATTTTTCAATCCCAGTTTACATTCAATATTATTTTGGATTAGTTTCAGGTGTATAGCATAGTGGTTAGACAATAATATCCTTTACAAAGTGTTCTTTTGATATTTCCAGTACCCACCCGGCACCATACATAGTTATTACAATATTATTGACTATATTCTCTTTGTGTACTTTACATCCCCATGACTCTTTTGTAACTACCAATTTGTACTTCTTAATCCCTCACCTTTTTCATCATTCCACCCAAACCCTTTCTTTTCTGTCAACCATCATTCTGCCCTCTGTCTCTATGAGTCTGTTTCTATTTTATAGGTTTATTTATATTTTTCTTTAGATCCTACATGTAAGTAAAAGCATATGATATTTAAAATATTTTTAAATGTTATTTCTTAGTATTAAGTTATCCGTTGTTTCTTCTCACTAGTATCAAGGAAGCACATTCTAAGGTACCTTCTTCTTGCTTAATACATATCACTGCACAAGCCGCCAGAATTATTTCTACTCAACTTAGCTAATACATTACGTCAGAAATGTTGGTGGCAAGTTTCTTTAGTAATTATGTGTTGCTCTCATTAATGTCAAAGGCAGTTTACATTATTGCTTACAAAATTTGTTATCAAAATTTAGTAACTTTCAAAAATCTGCTATATTATATCCAAACATATTTTGAAAACCCTTATGTAAAACATCAATTTTTATTCCATTGCAGCTTTTAAAAAGAAATGATTAAATGTCAATATTATGGTCTGAACTGTGTTTTTATCCAAATACATATGTTGAAGCCCTCACCACAAAGGGACTATATTCAGAGATAGGGCTTTAAGGAGGGAATTAGGTTAAATGAGCCCACAAAGGTGGGACCAATAGGATTAATGTCCTTATACAAAGAGGATACCAGCTCTCTCTCTGTCTCCTAAACCACACAGAGGACATGCTATATGAAGAAACCAAGAAGGTGAGAAGAAAGGTCTCATCTGGAACCAACACTGATGGTACTTTGATCTTGGACTTCAGCCTGCAGAACCATGAGAAAATAAATTTCTATTGTTTGAGTCACCCAGTCTGTGGTATTTTGTTATGGCAATCTGAACTAACAATTGCAATCAATAATTAATTCTTCCTCCCAATTGCTGATTAGTTTCTCTCTGATATAAGCAAAGTTGAGAGTTAAAAATTAGAAGAACATCAGTAGTGTCAAACAACATGGTCAGAGGACCCCTGAACAGTGAATGTACAAGTTGCTAGGGTTTATTTCCCTACAAAATATTTCCCATCAGGGAACATTGAAATGTGTCTTTGTAATAAAAGGGTTTTGAGATTATACAGTATAATGAAGTCCACTCAGTGGTTTCAGTTTATTTTTTAAAATGTGTTTTGCTATCTTGCACCACAGTTCTGACGTTTGTTTGCAAAGAAAAATATCTTGGGAAGAAAGCCTGATTCTTGCCAAAAGTAAGGCCTCCCACTGCATCAGAGCCTAACAGCAACATCTTAGAATAAAGTTCTTAACCTCTACTAGGGATTATCTTAGTCTCGTCTACATGAAAGATATATTGTCCCTGGAGGGATTGGCTCCATACTCCATGTAAGGATGGTTAAAGACTTTATAAAACAGAGGAAACAAACACAATGTATTTGTCGAAGGTCTTTCCCCATTTTTCCCCCCACACTTGCTTGCATAAAAGGATCACAGTACATCAGTCATGATTACTTAAATAATACAAGACACTGTACCAGGCACCAAGATAAAGACAAAAAAAACACACAAAACAGATAAAAAGGACCCCTAGCTAGTTTCGCTCAATGGATAGAGCAGTTGGCCTGTGGACTGAAGGGTCAGGTTGCAGGTTCGATTTAGATCAAGGGCACATACATTTTGGGACAAATATATATATATATATATATATATATATATATATATATATATATATATAGTCTTATTTCATACATATATATGTGTTATATATCTTATTTCTAGTATGCAAATATATATATCTTATTATTTCACAAACAGTTTTGAGATCTGTTGGTATAGATCTTTCTACTTTCTGCTTCAAGTTTGTTCTATTATGCTTGATTCTTTGTATTCCTAACACTTAAAATTCAGATTGTCAATTTCTATAAAATATCCTGCTGGGATGATTATTAAAATTGCATTTAAGTTATAGTTTTACTAGAGAAAATTAACAATCTTACAATATTGATTGAGGCTTGAATCCATGAATAGGGTACATCTCTTTACTTATTGATATTCTTTAATTCCCCTGAACAATATTTTAAGGCTTTTTCTTTAGGGGTCTTTTAGAACTTGTATTAAATTTACTAGTATTGAATGTTTTCTATGGTAACATATTAGTTTCATGTTTAAGTATTTGTTATTGTTATATAGAGAAGTATTTGATTTTTATAGTGATCTATATTTAGCAAACTTACTAAATTCAGTAATTAATTCTAAAAGTTTATAGACTCCTTTTGATTATCTATCTGCATAATCATATCATTTATAAGTATTGATAATTAAAATGTTACCAGTGTATGATTCTATTTATTTCTTTTCCTTGGCGAACAAACATGGAATAAAAGTTCAGATGACAAACATTCATTTACTTTATGCAATTTGTAGGGGAAATTTAGCAATATTTCACACATTGTGTATAATGTGTGCCATATATTTTTTGGAGCTATTGTTTTTCATATTGTGGAAAATCTTTTTCATTTCTAATTTCCTAAGTATTTCTTACAAATAACAACTAGATATGAAATATTATTAAAATGTCAATTCTTATATTTTGCATGTTTATTAAAATTATTTAATTATGTTGTCACATTTTCTATAAATGTGGTGAATTTTATTAATTACCACAATGTATTATTTTTAATATATAGCTACATTTTTGTATTTAAGCTCTTGAGAAAGGCCAATAACATAACTTTTTTCTGAAACATACTTATCAAATATTTGGAATTAAAATTATGTTAGCCTCATAAAAATATTTAAGAATCACTCCTCTTCTTTACTATATTTGGGATAAGGTTGGATAAGCTGAAAAAATTCCTGGGAAAAGCCATTTGTTCCTGAGATTTTCATTGTGAAATATCTCAAATTATGGATTGAATTTTTTACTAAGTACTGAAGAAATAATATTTATATGTGTTTTTTCTCTCAGTCTTGAATTATCCAACTATAAAATTATTATCATAAAGTTTGCCATGCTATACTATCATTTGATATTGGGTTTATTTGTGTATCTTTTTATGCAACACTTAAAAAATATTTTCTTAGTGGTATATCAATTTTATTGATATTTTCAAAAAATAAACTTTTATTTTTGTTTATATTATCAATTCTATATTTATAATTAATTAATTTATTCACTTACTCTTACTTTTGATATTTATTTTCTTGTACATTTTTTAATTTATTTTACTTTTCTCCAATTGTGTGATCAACACTTAAGCCATTGCTTTTCAGTCTTTCTTTCTTCCTAATAAGTAAACTTATGCCTATACATTTATCTTGAAACAGTGTTATAGCTCTATTCCACATTTTTGAACATTTTATAGCTTCATTAACTTTCCATTTAAAATTTTCTAGTTTTCATTTTGAGTTCAATTTTGACCCTGGAATAGTTGGAAGTATCTTGCTTAATACTTTGAACTTTGGGATTCCCTAGTTATCTTTCTTTTAAATAATTTTTAATAAAATAAATTCTAGTTTAAGCCCTTTGTGGTTAGAGAACATACTCTGAATAATCTCATTCTTTTCAAATTTGTTGAGTCTATATGGTTCCATCTCTGTTCTATGGAGAGCAATTTGTTTATTTTTATCTCGGGACTGAGAAACTGCCTTTGTGTATTAGAGGGGAGGAGAAAGGGTAATAGAAGGGTGAAACCCTAACTGGCCCACTTCTTCCTGATAGAGTCCTTTAATTAATTATACTCGTAATTGCCCTGTGTCCCATGCCTGTCCTTTGTGCAACTAGCTCATATTTCAGTGTCTCCAGGGCTTCTACAGTAAAGATTGTCCTTCCCTCTGGTGCTTTGTTTTGTGAATTTCTCTGTTAATATCAAACCATCTGCTTAAAATGTCCCAGATTTCCTCAAATATTTTGGTGCACTGATTTCTTGCTTTCCTATAGTTATTTCTTTTATACCTTCTTATAAAGGAGGTTTAGTAATTAGAGGAAGTAAAGCTGAATTCTCAGTCTGATTCTTAATCAGCTTGATTTAGCTTGTGGATCATTTTTAACAGTATTTTCTATGATCCCGTTTAAAATCACTTTTGAAAACAGAGTTACGTAAACCATCATTTACTAAAATATTTAAATTGGGCATCCTGGTAAGAAAAAACTTTTATAATTGGAAACAAAAGGTTCTATCTTTACTAAAACTAACCATTTATTTGCTCAATTCAGTTAACCTGTAGTCCAATAGTGGGAAAATTAATTTTCTGTAGAACTGAATTGTCCAGTCACTTGTCAGTACCAAGGTAACTTTCAGTATCACACATCCAGCTCAAGAGAGCTAGGTCACCTAGCAGGCCATCTAAGAATTGTTTTCAAAGGGGTGGATTATGGTCAACAAATTGGGGTAATAAATAGAGAGAAAGTGAGTGATCCACAAGAGGCAGCACACCTAGGTAGGATTCCTTTGGTGCCAAGAGCTTCCTCAATTTTCATTTCATCTGCTGATTACCTCTGGTCCTTTCGAGCGAAAGAAGAGTCAAATTGACAAAAGCTGGCATTCTTCCTCTGAGTAGTTTCACAACTGTTGTGGCACTTTTGCTTCTCAAGTTTGAAAAGGGAAGGGAAATTCCTCAGGGAGAGAGGCAGGCAGTTCAGGGCATTACCCTGCAAAAAGATTACATACATACTCCCTGCGTTGGAGTGCGAAGATTTAGGTCAGAAAGCAGAAAGGTATTCTCTATTGCTATAAGATTCCCTTTGAAATATTTGTCTCCATTATAACTGGTTCCATTTCTACTTGAGACAGTCCAACTGGCATGAACAAAACATAAATCTGCTCGACCTTGGCATCTTAGGCCCTTCTCTTAAATCTCCCATGTAAGCATTTCAGTCTCTTAAAATTAAGATATTTATTTATTTTTGTTTAATAGTATACAATCCAACCAATGTTCATATCCTGTTAGGGAAAAGTATAGAATACATCCCTTATACTAGTATTGCAGCTTTGCATGAACTATTGTTACAATCCTTTGTGCATAGTTAAATATTTAAAATATGTGAATTTTCATAATGGTGATGTGTGGCTAAGCAGGGGTATGTCATGAGTACCTATTCCTAAATATCTCAGTTGTAGAAGCTTGGAAATACAAGGTGCAGCATCTCTTGAACCCCAAGTACAAGGGGCAGCATCTCTTCTCTCCTAACTCACCAGGTGCTTAAAGGTGCAT
>NW_005877871.1:0-8217 GCF_000147115.1 Myotis lucifugus | reverse complement strand
GAGAAGCCGACAGGCGATCATAGCTGAACAGGCATATTAGTCTTCCGCATGTCGATACAATGAGAAATTGGGCTCTTGGCATGCGTCACAGCTGCACGGGAATATAGGCATGTTGGGGGCCTGCGGGCTGCCTGTTAGGCAAGTTTCAGAAGGTGTGCGTTGCCTAAGAGATCAGGGTTCGATTCCCGGTCAAGGGCACATGCCCGGGTTGTGGGCTCCATCCCCAGTAGAGGAATCCGTGCATAGGGCCTCTAGGATGCATATAAGATCTTTGGTTAATCTCTTCCCGCCCTTCCGCCTCCCCTCTTCCCTCTGCGATTCATCAGTCTGTTCCATGTTTCCGCTCCTGCGTTGAGCGTCTGCCCCCTGGTGGTCAGTGTGCATCATAGCTACTGGCCGATTGGTTAGGCTTTTATATATATAGATTTTTTCCCCTCACATCTTTGGAGGAGTCAAAAAGACACAATGAATGTCACCTCGTTCTATTACCAAGAGAAAGAGATGGAGAACCTACAAAAATGTTAACTTGGCCCTCACTGGTGTGGCTCAGTGGATAGAGCGTTGGCCTGTGGACTGAAGGGTCCCGGGTTCGATTCCCGGTCAAGGCACATGCCCGGGTTGTGGGCTCCATCCCCAGTAGGGGGCGTGCAGGAGGCGGCAGACCCATGATTCTCTCTCATCATGGCTGTTTCTCTCTCTCCCTTCCTCTCTGAAATCAATAAAAATACGGGGAGATAATATCATAAACCCTTTACAGACGAATCTAAATGACATTTTAATAGATATCATGATAATAAAATTAGTGATGAGGTCCCCTCCGACTTTCTTTTCTTATCTGCGCAAATGCCTTTCGTGAGCTTGACAGAAGGCAGCTGGGGTCCTATATCGGCTTCTGCGTTCCATCTGATGTAATATCGTATGTCACGCGATCGCTGGAAAACGAGACGGTGAACGGACGAAGCCACGAAAGGAGGCGCAGGCAACAGTGTCTTCGAAGTAAAAGCAAAGGGCTGTTGGCTAAACCGTCCCTGGAGAGCTTCCTGTAGACCTTAGGGCTTCAGGCCGCAGATTGCGAAGTTGTGCATTAATTGGTAGAATGTCCGTGTTCGGGTATCAAATACCAGAGACCAGATTCACTCCATCAATATTTTATTTTATTTTATTTTATTTTATTTTATTTTATTTTATTAGTAGAGGCCCGGTGCACAAAAATTCATGCAATCGGGTGGGGGGGGGGTCCCTCAGCCTGGCCTGCGACCTCTCGCAGTCGGGGACCCCTTGGGGGATGTCTCTCCCTCCCTTTCCCTTCCTCTCTGAAATCAATATCTTTAAGAAAATAAAAAATAATGAAAATAAAATAACTCTTCCACGCCAGTGCCAAGAACTGGGGTTTTCAGCGTCAAGGATGCACGACAAACAAGCCAAATGAATTTGAATGGCCCCGCGAGGGAATTGCTTTTACTCCGCGTTTGTGTGACTGATTAAAACATGGTTCTATTCCATAAAACACAGACATTACAAATGGATGTTCTCCAGAGAGAGAGCCGTTTACATCTAAATTTTTTTTAAATAAACATTTAAATGATCCACATTGTACTTTCCCTCTCTAAGCACCGAAAGATTTGAATCAAATTTCCTCTGCGTTGCTCTCTGCCATGTCAGGCATGACGAAACCCTTGGATAGTTGTGTGTTGTACTATTTATTAGAAAAAAAATTCAAAGATAATAAAAAAAACTGCAGTGGATAATGCTGGAGGATTTTTACAATTAGGCAATTCTCTGGGCTTGATGTCTCTTACACTTTTACAAAAGTTTGAGTTGGGACATTCAACGGTGAGTTTGGCGGGAGGTGTATTAGCAGGTTCTGTATGTATATATATACTAGAGGCCCGGTGCACGAATTCGTGCACAGGTTGGGTCTCTCGGCCTGGCCTGTGATCGATCGGGACCAATTAGGGCCGATCAGGGCCAGCCAGCCAGCGGGAGGGACCACAGGAGGTTGGCCGGCCGCAGGAGGTTGACTGTGGGAGCACACTGACCACCAGGGGGCAGCACTGTCATAGCGACAGGTCCACTGGTCGCTCGGTCACTTAGGCTTTTATATATAGAGATATACACTAGAGGCCTGGTGCACAAAATTTGTGCACAGGTAGGGTTCCTAGGCCTGGCCGGCGATCAGGGCCAATCAGGGCCCTAACCTCCCCAGGCCGCGGGCTGCTGGCTGGGGCCTTCCATCATTCCACGCTGCCCCCTGGTGGTCAGTGCACGTCGTAACAAGCGGTCGAACTGGTCCGTCAAACTCCCAGTCGGTTGAACTCCCGAGGGGACAATTTGCACATTAGCCTTTTATTATATAGGATTTTTAATCCTCACCCCAAGATATTTTCCCATTGATTTTTAGAGAGAGTGGAGGGAAGAGGGAAAGAGAGAAACATCAATGTGAGAGAGACACATGGATGGTTTGCCTCTTGCACGCGCCCTGACCGGGGCCTGGGCCAGAGAGGAGCCTGCGACCACAGTACGTGCCCATGACTGGAATCGAACCCGGGACCCTTCGGTCCACAGGCCCCCGCTCTACCCACTGAACTAGCACTATTGTTCCACTTTTTAAAAATATATTTTTATTGATTTCGGAGAGGAAGGGAGAGGGCGAGAGATAGAAACATCAATGATGAGAGAGCATCGCTGATCGGCTGCCTCCTGCACACCACCGGACATCGAACCCGGAACCCTCCAGTCCTTAGGCCGGTCCTCTATCCACTGAGCCACACCAGCCAGGGCACGGTCTGTATTCTTAATCCACTATGAACCTTTGGGGTAAATTTCCCTCAGCTCTGTTTATCCACTCGTCTATGGATGGGCACTTGGGCTGTGCCCACGCCGGCCGGGCTAGAACGGAATGCTTTCTGGAACGAAATGAACGGTGACAGAGCGTGGTGGCTGTGCCCCCAGACTCGCAAGCGGCCTTGGGACCCCAAATTCTCGACTTAATACGGTTTCACAGCCTCGACCTCGCAGCTTCTTTAGACATCTGTGAGCCTGGCTTGCTGCATCCCATGCCCCTAAAACTGTGAAATCGTGGCCTTGCTGTCTCTCTCTCTCTCTTTTTATTTTTAAACTTTCTGGGAGAATCTGGGCAGTGGAAACGCAATGAAAACGTTTACATCTCCCAGACACAGCCCTGGATGGCGAAACACGCATTTTACAACGTCACCCAGGCCTTCGATTGCCCTGCGAGACGGTGGGGATGAAATGAGGGTGTCCACCGTCTCGGACATAACGCAGGAGAGAGGGCCACGGAGACACCCATCTTCTTAAATTGCTTCCTGCCGAAACGGCTCAGGGCGGATCCGATAAGAAGTTCTTTCAAAAAAAATAATAATAATAAAATAAAAGGGGGAAACAATAGAATGGGAAGCAGTTACATAATCCCACAGGTTATATTCAGCAGCGTCTCCACGGTGGGTGTGAGAAATAACGGAGCAGGTTGTTCATTGAATGATGTGCGTCTCGCTTCCTAGTAACACGCTGAGGCCACTGAGCCCTGCTGCCCCCGTAGCTACGACTAAGCCGTTTCCCACGACCGTCCTCCCTTGAATATTTCGCGTCTGACAGTGCCTAGCGACTGTCATGGTCTCGTCTCTAAGGGTGTTTTTTTTTTTTTTTTAAAATATTCTTATGATTTCGAATGTGGGTTTTTTTTAAAGCTTTTAACATCACTGTTTGTGTATATCTATATCTATACTAATAAAAGGGTAATATGCTAATTAGACCGGGTCGACCAGACATCTTCTGGTCATCTTGCCTTCTTTCCGGACAAACCACTGTTCCAGGGGCTGAGGTAGAGGTGGTTAGGGGCGATCAGGCCTGCAGGGAGGGGCAGTTAGGGGCGATCAGACTAGCAGGGGAGGTCAGTTAGGGGCGATCAGGCCGGCAGGGAGGGGCAGTTAGGGGCCATTTGGCCAGCAGGGGAGAGCAGGTAGAGGACGATCAGGCTGGTAGGGGAGCAGTTAGGGGCGATCAGGCAGGCAGGGGCGTGGTTAGGAGCCAGTGGTCCCAGATTGTGAGAGGGATCGTCCCTAAGCCAGCAGTTGGACATCCCCTGAGGGGTCCTGGATTGGAGAGGGTGCAGGCCAGGCTGAGGAACCCCATCCCCCCGTGCATGAATTTTGTGCACTGGGCCTCTAGTCTATACTAATAAAGGGTAATATGCTAATTAGACTGGGAGGCCTTCTGGGACACCCTCTGGGAGACCTTCCGGACGTCCTTCCAGACAAAGCCATGGTGGTGGGGCCGAGGCAGAGGAGGTTAGGGGCAATCAGGCTGGCAGGGGGGCCAGTTGGGGGTGAGCAGGCCAGCAGGGGGGGCAGTTGGGGAAGATCAGGCTGGCAGTGTGGGGCAGTTGGGGGCCTAAGCCAGCAGTCGGACGACCCCTGAGGGGGTCCCAGATTGGAGAGGGTGCAGGCCGGGCTGAGGGACACCCCTCTCCGTGCACAAATTTCATGCACCGGGCCTCTAGTATATATAAAAGGCTGAGTGACCGACCGTGCGTCCGTCCGACCGACCGGCTGACCTGTACATATGAGGCAAACTGGCAATTTAAAAATAAACGTTGACTCGCATATGCGCGATACACACAAAGCTCTCACTGGCGCCAATCGCACGCGTGTGTTTCGATCTGTCATTGTCGATCGTGAATTTGGTTGACGCTTCAATTATAGAGAAAGGGCGAATAGCGATATTCAAATACTTATAATTAATTTCTTTTCAATGTGCACGAATCCGTGCACCAGGCCACTAGTATATGTGTGTGTGTGTGTGTGTGTGTGTGTGTGTGTGTGTGTATTAATTGATTTCAGAGAGGAAGGAAAGGTAGAGAGAGAAACATCCATGATGAGAGAGAATCATGCATCGGCTGCCTCCTGCGCGCCCCCTACTGGGGATCAAGCCCACAATCAGGGCATGTGCCCTTGACTGGGAATCGAACCCAGGACCCTTAGTCCACAGGCTGATGCTCTATCCCTGAGCAACACCAGCTAGGCCTCGAATGTATTTTTTGTTTTTTTTTTTTTACTTTAAGCTTTTAACACCACTGTTTGGCATCACTTCAGAAAAGTTTTGACCTCCGGATTACGGAGAGAATGAGGAAAGCATATTACAGCTCCCGCACTCCAATCCCAGAAACTAAAACATGTATTCTTAATCCACTATGGAGGATTCAATTGAAAAATGTTTATAATCACCGGCCAGCATAGCTCAGTGGTTGAGCGTTGACCTAGGAACCAGGAGGTCACGGGTTCGATTCCCGGTCAAGGGCCAATGCCCGGATAGCGGGCTCCATCCCCAGTAGGGGGCGTGCAGGAGGCAGCCGGTCCATGATCCTCTCTCATCATGGATGTTTCTCTCTCTCTCTCCCTCTCCCTTCCTCTCTCTGAAATGCATAAAAATATATTATTTTTTTAAAAAAGTAAAAAATAGATATAAAGGTAAGTCAGAGATCATGAATATCAATATGTTAGGAAAAATAAAAGACTAGTGTGAGGGATCGGACTGAGCGATGGGTAACATCTAAGGAGGGAGTCAGCGTCCCCGGAATGACATCATAATGCATATATTTTATCTTCTTTCTCCCCCCACAATCCTTTTTTTAAAAATTCACTCCTAAGCCGTCCCAAATACACAAATCTAGGTCAAAAAGTTGCATCTGTTACCCAGTGATAGCATCTCTGGATTGACCTAAATAACTTATTTTTTTTTTTTACATTTGCTATTATTCTATATTGGTTTCAGGTGTTCAGCAGAAAGATGAGACAATCATATGTCTTACAAAGTGTTTCCCCTGATACCTCCAGTACCTACTTGGCACCATCCATAGTTATTACACAATATTATTATAATAACACTAGAGGCCCGGTGCATGAAATTTGTGCATTTGGGGGGGGGGGCGGGTTCCTCAGCCTGGATTGCAAGAGGGAGCAGGCCAGGCCAAGGGACTCAACCCGTGCACGATCAGAGCTGGAGAGGGGCGCGGGAGGTCGGCCATCCAGGGAGGGACCGCAGGAAGGCCTGCTCAGTCCTGATTGGCCGGACTCCAGCAGCAAGCTAACCTACCATTAGGAGTGTCTGCCCCCTGGTGGTTAGTGCACGTCATAACGATTAGCTTACCGGTCGACTGTCTGCCCCCTGGTGGTCAGTGCACGTCATAGCGAGCGGGTGTGCGGCCTTAGCATATCATTAGCATATTACGCTTTGATTGGTTGAAGGGCTGACCGGACGACCAGACACTTAGCATATTAGGCTTTTATTATAGAGGATTTAAAAAATTATTTACTGTTGAAAGTATGACAGATGTCTCCTTTTCTCCCCATGGACCTCTCCCCAGCCTGCCTCTGCCCCCCAGCACATGCCCTCAACCCCCTACTGTCTGTGTCCATGGGTTATGCTCATACCCATGCATACAAGGCCTTTGGTTGGTCCCTTACCCCCCCCTTCTACCCTCCCCGACTTCCCTCTGAGGTTGGACAATCTGTTCGATTCTTCTCTGTCTCTGGCTCTATTTTTGTTCATCAGTTTATGTTGGTCATTAGATTCCACAAATGAGTGAGATCCTGTGATATTTATCTTTCTCCGATTGGCGTATTTCACTCAGCGTCATGCTCTCCAGCTCCCTCCATGCTGTTGCGAATGGTAAGAGTTCTTCCTTTTTCAGGGCTGCATAGTATTCCACAGTGTAGATGGACCACAGGTTTTCAATTCACTCATCAGCAGATGGGCCCTTGGGCTATTTCCAAATCTTAGCGATTGTAAATTGCACTGCTTATAACAACATTTTAAAGAATATATATTATTATTGATTTCAGAGAGGGAGGGAGAGGGAGAGAGAGATAGAAACATCAGTGATGAGGGAGAATCGTGGATCGGCTGCATTCTGCACACCCGTTGTTCAATGGGTTTGTTGATGACCTCTGTCTGCATGATGAACTTTGAACTGTGACCTCCAATGCTTTGGGGCAAACCGCTGATTGGAGAAATGGTCAGCTAGGGTCGTCTCTACCCCTGAGGGGCTCGTCCAATGGCACCCAAAGGCCAGGGTAGAGATGGATAATTTTGGAAAAGTGGGGTTTGCCTGACTTGTTTAGCAACGATCTAATCTGTGTCGTAAAATTGTCCACAGGAAGGCATTCATGCCACAGGGTATATTCCGGAGGATTCTCACTACTTCAAATAACTATCTAACGATTTAAAAAATCGGGGTGGCTCAGTGGTTGAGCATCGACCTATGAACCAGGAGGTCAGGGTTCGATTCCCGCTCAGGGCACATGCCCGGGTTGTGGGCTCGATCCCCAGTAGGGGGCGTGCAGGAGGCAGCCGGTCCATGATTCTCTCTCATCATCTATGCTTCTTTCTCTGCGTCTCCCTGCCTCTCTGAAATCAATAAAAAATATATTTAAAAAATAACAAAATAAGAAAACAGGCAGAACTTCATTGGCAAAAGGAAATAAGTGATTTATAGCTAGCATTTCATTCAATCTTTATAACAAACTGCATGGATAAATAGGGTCATGTGATTTTTTTTCCTTCATCTGATATAAGGATTAGGTATATTGTAGGATGTGAATAAGATGTTTTGGGGGCAATTTATTGCATTAAAATGAAGAGTTGCTATCATTGATCTGTGGGGAAGTTTCCATACACCGGGGAGAAAAAAAATGAATCCGTCGACATACAAAAGCGTCTATTTAGGAACGTTTGAGTCACGTAGATATAATTTCAGATTTCGTCCATAGCTCTGTTTCCCACCTAAATAATAAATCCAGCAAGTTAATGTAAATCGGCAGGAAAAAAATCGTCTATTCAGCGCTGTGCAGTAGAAATATACAGACAGCCAGCGGAGGAATTTCAAATTTTCTGGAAAGGACTAAAAAATAAGTACGGCGAAGCCGGTGAAATAGATTTCAGTCATATATTGACTAGGGTCCAAATGCTATCATCCTATATAATAGAAGTGTCGTATGCAAATGGTCCCTCTCCCTTCCTCTCTGAAATCCTATAGAATAAAAGCCTAATAGGCTAAGTGTCCGGTCGACCAGTCGGCCGTTCAACCAATCGAAGCGTAATAGGCTAATGATTTGCTAAGGCCGCTCAACCGCTTGCTATGACGTGCACTGACCACCAGGGGGCAGTCGACCATTTGACCAATTGCTATGATGTGCACTG
>NW_005877870.1:0-8218 GCF_000147115.1 Myotis lucifugus | reverse complement strand
CACTGGCTGCCTGCCTCTTGCCACCGCACTGACACAGCTCTGACGTGTGCCTGTGGTTGGTGTGTGGATGAGCTGGGTGCCCCCTGAGGGAGGGCACGGGGAAACTGACCCCCACTCTTTCTCCAGCGTCTGCCACCCCCTCCCTTGAACTGGTCCTGCCTCACCTTGCAGCTGCCTCCTGCCTTCCAGGCCACCGATGAACCATCTACTTGTCTTCCCGTCACTTATGGGTGTAACTGGACAACCCAGGGGTCCGGGCCGCCTGTCACTACCTGAGCCAATTCAGCAGAGACGGTGAATCCTATGAGCGTGTGTTCCAATCCTGCCGGCAGCGTGGGGGAGCAGCAGGTCACCCACAGAAAGCTGCCCGCCCCCCCAGCTGCTGTATTGGGTAGAAGGACAGAGATTACAGGGGAAGGAGGCAGAGGGTGTGCCAGATGGGCCGTTCACAGGACTGGAGCTTTGCAAAGGCCTGTGGGTAAGCAAAGGCTGGGGGCCTTTAAGGGCTGGCAGCCCTGGCTTCTGCAATGAGGTTGCTAGTCTTTCCATGATCACAGGCAGCTCCCTGGTGGGGGGGATGGGCCGCATTCCCAGGTGAGCCCCCGGGTCCCACTGCAACTCCCAGCCAGGTGAGCATGCGCCTCTGCAATCAGAACAGCCATCCCGGCCCCAGAGCAGGACTCATCTTCCTCACAGTCTCCGTTTCTGCCCCTGTCGGAGGGACTGTGCTGTGGCTGGAGCCTGAACACCTGGGAACTTTCAGAAACCGAGGGCTCCTGGCGCAGGGTCTGTTGGGAAGCCCCTGCTACATCGGAACCGTAAATGGCCAAGGGCCAGGGCTGCAGTGACAACCTGCACCCGGGGCTGCCTGTCACCTGACCCCTGGATTAAACGCCACCAGGAAGTGTGAAGAGACAGCTTTCTGTGTCCCTGCTTGGCGCCTTGCAAACAAAACGACTTCACTTCCGCCATCACAAGCCTTGATATTCTGTGTTTGGCTTTGCTGACATAGTGTGGGCAGACCTTTGTTAGCTTCCCTAACAAAACCTTTCTTAAAATTTATTTTTATTGATTTCAGAGAGGAAGGGAGAGGGAGAGAGAGAGAAACATCGATGAGAGAGAATCATGGATCAGCTGCCTCCTGCACATCCCCTACTGGGGATCCAGCCCACAACCCGGGCATGTGCCCTGACCGGAATCGTACCTGGGACTCTTCAATTCACAGGCCCATGCTCTATCCACTGAGCCACACCAGCCAGGGCTCCTAACAAAACCTTTCTATAAACCACAGCCCTGGGTCTAAGCCTCCCCTCATTCCCTTCCTCCCCACCCCCGGCTTCATTCCTAAATCCTGCTGGTTTCCTAAGAGGCCGGACAATGTCTTTGAAATACTAAGCTGATGTGTTTTAGGCCGGCAGCCTGCACCCCCTGAGCCAACGACAGGAGTGCCTCTGGGGAGAGCAGCTGGAGCCTGGAGCAGAGCTCGGCGGAGCTGCTGACCGGGTTTTTCAGTTTGATGCAGACACAGACTCCTGGTGCATGAGCAGAGCAAGTTTGATTGGCAAGATCTAGAATTTAGAGGGAAACTTTTTAGCTCATCAACAGAGGGGCGTTGGCGCCGATTCTGAGCCAACAGGAGCCCTGACTTGGGGTGTGGTGAAGAAGGAGACTATTCAGTGCAAACAGCTCCACTGTGATACAGCACAGCGAGGAAAACAGCACCAGTGCCCCCACCAGCTCCGCCACCGAGACCCAGGCTCCGGTGAGAAGGGAAAGGGCGCTCTCAGCCACAGGGGAGCTGGCTTATCTGAACAGAAGTCCCCGCCCCTGATCCCTGATTGGTCCATTCTCATGTAAATGAGGACTCTAAATCCTCACAGTTTGGTCCAAAAGGCACTGTCCTGATTGGCCATAATAGATTGCTTTTATTGGCCAGAGCTGCGTAGCTCTGATTGGATGGGGAAAGCCTCAGTTTTATTGGCTGGAAGAGGATTCCAGGAAACCCTTATAAGGGCCGGCTCCAATGGCAGAAACAGAGCCTGGAAGTAGGCACTTGAGGGCAGAGGCAGGCACTTCAGAGAGGTTTCTCTGTGAAGTGCAGTTTGCATTAGAGGCTGCCCCCTCCCCCCTAAAAATGTTTAAAATCTGAGTCCAATTAGCCACCAAATGTCCTTGGTAGGTGCCCTATCCCCCCACCCGCCAATGTTCACAAGCTTTAAATTCCAAAAAGGCTTAAACATAGGACTAGTCATTGAATTTTAAAAATATATATTTTTATTGATTTCAGAGAGGAAGGGAGAGGGAAAGAGACAGAAACATCGATGATGAAAATCATTGATCAACCGCCTCCTGCACACTCCACACTGGGGATCAAGCCCGCAACCCAGGCATGTGCCCTGACCAGGAATTGGACTGTGACCTCTTGGTTCATAGGTTGATGCCCAACCACTGAACCATACCAGCCGGGCAAGTCACTGAATTTTAAAAAATTAATGGTACTAGGAGAAACCAAGATGGCGGCATAGGTAAACACCGGAGTTTGCTGCCTCGCACAACCACTTCAAAAATACAACTAAAAGACGGAACGGACATCATCCAGAACCACAGGAAAGCTGGCTGAGTGGAAATTCTACAACTAGAAGGAAAGAGAAAAGCATACCGAGACTCAGAGGAGATGCAGTGCGGAAGTAAAATACTAAGGTACAGAGGCCCACGCGGAGCGGGCTGGCGGCTGAGGGCGCGGTTGTCTTTTTCAATCAGGAGGGAGTCTCAGGCTCTGAGCTCCAGGTCCGGGCGAGTCTCTGGGGACCCAGACTCATACGGGAGAAGCGGGACTGTCTGGCAGGGGTCGGAACTCGAGGGCAGCTTTCTCTCGGAGGTCCTTGCAGCGATTGCCGGGACACTGAGAAAGCGGGGCCTCTGAGGGCAGCCATAACTGCTAGCCCCACCCTGTTGATCCCGTGGGACCCGCCCCGCCCAAGCCCTGCAGGGAGGCTTTTGCTGGAGAGCCGCAGGCAAAGGCTAGATTAGCACCTCCCTAGAGATCCAGGAGCCATTGTGCCCAGTGGTCAGAGTGGGACCATCCAGATTGCAGCTCCTCGGATCCATAAAGGACACACTCAGGGGGCAGACTCAGTGAGCACCAAAGCCCCATCGAAGCAAGTCTTGCCCCAGAGGGGTGTCTCCAGCACAGAAGTTCTCCCACTGCAGACACAGCTGATTCTCACAGCCAATTGGCCTGGAGGTCAATCCCTCCCAGTATTACCTACAACAATCTTAACTACAACAAGGCTTAACTACAACAAGACTGTGCACAAACACCACAAGGGGGTGCACCAAGAGTGTCCTCCTCAGGTAATTGGGGAGGCTGAACCACTGGGCCCTAGAGGACACTTAGCACAGAAAACCACTTTATCAACACAGGGAAGCATAAAAAATGCGGAGACAAAGAAACAGGACACAAATGACAGAAATGGAGGAAAGCAAACAACTGGATATAGAGTTCAAAACCACACTTTTAAGGTTTTTCAAGAACTTTCTAGAAACCGCTGATAAATTTAGTAAGACCCTCGAAAAGACTGGTGAGACCGCCGACAAATGTAGTGAGATCCTCAAGAAATCTAGTCAGACCCTCAAGGTTATGATAAAAGACCAACTGGAAATTAAGCATACACTGACTGAAATGGAGGATATTATACAGACTCCCAACAGCAGTCTAGAGGATCGCAAGAATCAAGTCAAAGATTTGAAATACGAAGAAGCAAAAAACACCCAACCGGAAAAGCAAAATGAAAAAAGAATCCAACCACACCAAAAAAATTAAGATACCTAGGAATAAACTTAACTAAAGAGGTAAAAGACCTCTACTCAGAAAACTACAGGACGTTGAAAAAAGAGATAGAGGAAGACATAAACAGATGGAAGAACATACCGTGTTCATGGATTGGTAGAATCAACATCATTAAAATGTCCATACTACCCAAAGCAATCTATAAATTCAACGCACTTCCCATTAAAATACCAACGGCATACTTCACAGATCTAGAATGAACTCTCCAAAAATTCATCTGGAATAAAAAAAGACCCCGAATAGCTGCAGCAATCCTGAGAAAGAACAAAGTAGGTGGGATCTCAATACCAGATATCAAGATGTATTACAAAGCCACTGTTCTCAAAACTGCCTGGTACTGGCACAAGAACAGACATATAGATCAATGGAATAGAATAGAGAACCCAGAAATCGGCCCGAACCAATATGCTCAATTAATATTTGACAAAGGAGGAAAGAACATTCAATGGAGCCAAGATAGTCTCTTCAATAAGTGGTGTTGGGAAAATTGGACAGATATATGCAAGAAAATGAAACTAGACCACCAACTTACACCATACACAAAAATAAACTCAAAATGGATAAAGGACTTAAATGTACGACAGGAAACCATAAAAATTCTAGAAGAATCCAAAGGCAACAAAATCTCAGACATATGCCGAAGCAATTTCTTCACTGATACAGCTCCTAGAGCAGTTGAAACTAAAGAGAAAATGAACAAATGGGACTACATCAAAATAAAAAGCTTCTGCACAGCAAAAGAAACCATCAACAAAACAATGAGAAAACCCACTGCGTGGGAAAACATATTTGCCAGTGTCATATCTGATAAGGGCCTAATCTCCAAAATTTATAGGGAACTCATACAACTTAACAAAAGGAAGATAAACAATCCAATCAAAAAATGGGCAAAGGACCTAAATAGACACCTTTCAAAAGAGGACATTCAGAAAGCCAAGAGACATATGAAAACATGCTCAAAGTCACTAATCATCCGAGAGATGCAAATCAAAACAACAATGAGGTACCATCTTACACCTGTCAGACTGGCTATCATCAACAAATCAACAGACAACAAGTGCTGGAGAGGATGTGGAGAAAAGGGAACACTTGTGCACTGCTGGTGGGAATGCAGACTGGTGCAGCCACTGTGGAGAACAGTACGGAGTTTCCTCAAAAAACAAAAAATGGAACTCCAATTGACCCTCTGATCCCACTTCTAGGAATATATCCCAAGAAACCAGAAACACCAATCAGAAAGGATATATGCACCCAGATGTTCATAGCAGCACAATTCACCATAGCTAAGATCTGGAAACAGCCTAAGTGCCCATCAGTAGATGAATGGATTAGAAAACTGTGGTACATCTACACGATGGAATACTATGCTGCTGTAAAAAAGAAGGAACTCTTACGATTTGCAGCGGCATGGATGGAACTGGAGAGCACTATGCTAAGTGAAATAAGCCAGTCAATGAAGGAAAAATACCCCATGATCTCACACATTCATGGATAATAGAGACCATTATAAACCTTTGAACAATAATAGGTACAGAGGCAGAATTGCCTCAAACAGATTGTCAAACTGCAGCGGGAAGGCCGGGGAGGGTTGGGGGGCAGGAGGGAGGGGGGTAAGAGATCAACTGAAGGACTTGTATGCATGCATATAAGCATAACCAATGGACATAAGACACTGGGGGGTAGGGGAGACCAGGGGATTGTCAAGGGCAGGGAAAAAAAGGGACACATATGTAATACCCTTTGTAATACTTTAAGCAATAAAAAAATTAAAAAAAAAAGAAAAAAGAATCCAAAAATACGAAGATAGTGTAAGGAGCCTCTGAGACAGCTTCAAGCATACCAACATCCGAATTATGGGGGTGCCAGAAGAAGAGAGAGAGCAAGATATTGAAAACCTATTTGAAGAAATAATGACAGAAAACTTCCCCTACCTGGTGAAAGAAATAGACTTACAAGTCCAGGAAGCACAGAGAACCCCAAACAAAAGAAATCCAAAGAGGACCACACCAAGACACATCATAATTAAAATGCCAAGAGCAAAAGACAAAGAGAGAATCTTAAAAGCAGCAAGAGAAAGAAAGTCAGTTACCTACAAGGGAGTACCCATACAACTGTCAGCTGATTTCTCAACAGAAACTTTGCAGGCCAGAAGGGAGTGGCAAGAAATATTCAAAGTGATGAATACCAAGAACCTACAACCAAGATTACTTTATCCAGCAAAACTATCATTCAGAATTGCAGGTCAGATAAAGAGCTTCACAGACAAGGAAAAGCTAAAGGAGTTCATCACCACCAAACCAGCATTATATGAAATGCTGAAAGGTATCCTTTAAGAAGAGGAAGAAGAAGAAAAAGGTAAAGATACAAATTATGAACAACAAATACACATCTACCAACAAGTGAATCTAAAAATCAAGTGAATAAATAATCTGATGAACAGAATGAACTGGTGATTATAATAGAATCAGGGGCATAGAAAGGGAATGGACTGACTATTCTTGGGGGGGAAAGGGGTGTGGGGGGTGCGGGAAGAGACTGGACAAAAATCGTACACCTATGGATGAGGACAGTGGGTGGGGAGTGAGGGCGGAGGGTGGGGTGGGAACTGGGTGGAGGGGAGTTATGGGGGGAAAAAAGAGGAACAAATGTAATAATCTGAACAATAAAAATTTAATTAAAAAATGCTAACAATAAATGTAAAATAAGTGCTAAAAAAATTAATGGTACTAGACTTATCAGGGTGATCACTTTGTAAGGTATATAAATGTCTAATTACTATGTTATATACCTAAAACTAATACAATATTGTATGCTAACTGTAATCTATACTAATAAAAGGGTAATATGCTAATTAGACCAGATGTCTTCCGGACGTCCTTCCGGACAAAGCTGCAGCAGCTGCCTGAGCCTCAGCCCTCGTAGCCGAGGCTCAGGCAGCCGTGGTGGCTGTTGCTGCTGCAAGGGCTGGGCTGAGGCTCAGGCAGCTGTGGTGGCCGGCAGTGGCAGTAGCAGCAACATGATAGTGGGGTCGCCTTCCCCTTATCTGCCCGGTTGCCTCCTGCAGAGGGAGGCCAGAGGCAGCAGCAGTGAGGGGGTGATGGGGGCGGTGCCTTCCCATGGTCTGCCAGTCGCTCCCATGGGGAACGGGCCTAAGCTGTCAGGAGGACATCTGAGGGCTCCCGGACTGTGAGAGGGGGCAGGCGGGCTGAGGGACCCCCTCTCCCACCACCAGTGCACGATTTTTCGTGCACCGGGCCTTTAGTTTAAAAATAAAATTTAAAAAATGAATCAGAGTGTTTAGGCATGTAGAGATGCTGATGTATTGATTGGATTAACTGCTCCCCACATGAAAAATCTATGAGAGTAAACTTTTATTCTCATGCAATTCTTCTAATATTAGTTTGAAGATTTAATAAGTAATAGTAGTTAACATTGTGCTTACACAGTAGCTTGCTATGTGCGAGGCACTGTTTGTAATATCTCATTTAGTACACCCCCCAGCCTTACAAAGGGGGGTCCCAATCGCCCCAGGTTACAGATGAATTCATGTAAATTGCCCAATAGTACGCCTCGTAACAACACCTCTCTTTTTACATAAATCCTGTTACTTCTATTTCCACTCCTGCCCCTCCAGTTCTGTGCGTTCCACTCTTGGGGAGCATCTACTTCTTAATATGATCCCATCCCCAGGTTCTGGGAAGGCATGGATTTGGGGGGACACTTTCACCCCCATACAAGAAATAATCTCTGCTCTCAAGAAGCCTACGTCCTGTGGGAGAGGAGCAGCCGTACCAACAGGCGATGGAGTAGTGGAGCAAAGGGTGAAGGGCGTGTTGATGGGGTTCCCCTCTCCCTCTTCCCACCATGTGAGGCTGCAGCAAGGAGTCCGCCATCTTGTTAACATAAAAACATTCAATCCTGGAAAGAATTCTGTGAGCTTATTTGAGCCAAACTGTCCACAAATACCGGGAAGCAGAACCTCAACATATTGAGATAATGCTCTGGAGAAGGCGGCTTACATCTGTATACATTGCAATCAAAGGAGGGACGGAGGTGGGTGACATGAAATCCATTGGTGATGGACTAGGGAGGTGGGAGAAAGGAAAGCAGGGGGGCGGGGAACCCCTGGGATTGGATAAAAAGTAAAATGATGGACACATACTTAGGTGGGTGCAGAAACAATTAACATGATAACAATGAAGGAATTTGTGGTCTCTGTCCTGGCGCCCAGCACATTAGGTTGTGCCCCAAGGGGTCCAGAAAAGGGAAGTTACAAGTTACCCAGACACTTCAAGGGTATGTTATTATAGATGCAAAAAGACAGACAGGCTCAGTGAAGGTAAAGGTTGACCTTGTCAGTGAAGATAC
>NW_005877869.1:0-8218 GCF_000147115.1 Myotis lucifugus | reverse complement strand
TATGGTAATTGTGCTGCTATGAACACAGGGATGCATATATCATTTCTGATTGGTCTTTCTGGCTTCTTGGGATATATTCCTAGAAGTGGGATCACTGGGTCAAATGGGAGTTCCATTTTTAGTTTTTTGAGGAAACTCCATACTGTTCTCCATAGTGGCTGCACCAGTCTGCATTCCCACCAGCAGTGCAGGAGGGTTCCTTTTCCTCCGCATCCTCGTGATGGCTTGCTTCTTGGCAGGAGAATACCTCTGAGCCCAGGAAAGGGCTAAGTTCTTTTTGAAAGGGTTCACCTGATTAGATCAGGTCTCTGCAGGATAACCTTCCTTTGATTAACTCAAGTCAACTAATTAGGAGCCTTAATGAAATATGCAAAATCCTTTCACCTTCTTCATCTAACAAAATACAGTCATAATGGTGATACTGTAACATATTTACAAGTTCTGCCCAAATTTAAGGGGGAGGGGTTACAGAGAGTGTACATACAAGAGGGCAGAAATCTTGGAAGCCATATAAGAATTCTGCCTTTTATACACTGAAATCTGAGGCTATGAATTTGCCTTTCTTTTTTTAAAAATATGTTTTTTATTGATTTTTTTAGAGAGAGAGGGATAGAGAGATAGAAACATCTATGAGAGAGAAACATCATCAATCAGCTGCCTCCTGCATGCCACCCCTTGGCTCCGAGCCCCCAACCTGGGCATGTGCCCCGACCGGGAATCAAACCGGAGACCTCTTGATTCCTGGGCCCACACTGGCCGGGCTGAATTTGCCTTTCAAAGTCTGTATTTTAAAATATAACACATTCAAAATTCTTACATTGGAAATAATAACAATTTAAACAGTGAAAGTATCAAACTGCTGGCACCATTTTTTAAGGCTGTGATGTCATTCCTGTAAGTCTTTATTTTCAGGATGAAACTACCACTTAGCTGAAAATTTCTTGTATCTATTATTGGCCTAGTGGATTTTAAATTGAGTTGGCAGAAAGGGTAGATTATAAATTAAGTTCCATTTGAGCAAATAAAAATAGCATTGAATCATTTCAGTATTTTCCTCTATTTTCTCATAAGTGGAGATTTTATTAGTTCAACCCCACTTCCTTGTATTCTTCTTGAAACGCACCACAATCCTTTCATGTTTCAGTATTGTTTGATTGAAGTCATATATTATCACAGCAAGTGAACCAGAATCTGAGCATTAGCCTTAGATATGTGATACTTTGAAAAGAAGCTGTGGTTGAAAATAAAGGACTATAATTAAATATAATAGTGAATGGACCGTCAGTTCAAACTTAATATCAGGAAAAGCTTCTAAATGGAGTGTTTTGCTAGTTTTGGAAGGGTCTTCTAAAAGTAAGATTGGCCATTTTTATTTATTTATTTAAGTTTTTGTGAGGGGGGGGCGAATTCTTTATTGATAAATAGGTTACAGTAAAATTAATAAAGTGTTGTTTTTTGGGGGGGATAAAAACTCTGAGTCTTAGTGTCTCTCCACCCTGCCTCTAGCTCTTGGCTTCTGCTTTCATACTGGTTTCTTTTGATGATGAGGCCTTGGTGGACATGGCAGGCTTTCTTGGGCCCTTGGGGACCTCTGTCTTCCTGATCAGTGGTACAGGTACCATCTTGGACTCATTGTCCTTAGGAGCAGCAGCAGCCTTGGTCCTCGACCCTTTCCTGGCACCCTGGGCAGTGGCGTCTTTAAAGACCACTTTAAAGGGACCTTAAGGACCTTGTTCTCTATCTTCTTTTTTGCTGGGGAAGTCACACCATTTTCACCCTTGGTGACCATGGGTTTTAACCTTGAATCCTAGCTTTGGCTTTCCTGTGGGCCTTGGCATCTGCTGGGCTGTCCTTTTTTGCCTTTAACCTTTGGCTTTCTATGGGGCCCACTGGCACCAGGAGGGGCCTTTGTGGCCTTGTCTGGCTGTTGGGGGGGCCTTCCTGGCCTTGCCCACTCTTGCCTCTTCCCCCTTGGGCTGACCATCTTTCTTGGGGGCCTCCTCCTTGGCCTCACCAGGACGCCAGGCGGGGGGGGGACACGACGGCACGATGGCTGTCTTCCTGGGCTGGATTTTTATTACTTGGGAACTAATTTGAATCTGCCAGTGGCCCCCCGTGGCCCTGGAGTTGATGGGCCTGATAAGGAGGCCACGCTGCATGAAGATTGTCCGTTTTTAAATAGCTGAATAAAACATGAACAAATATCCTATAGGACATGTCCTGCTTTTTTTTTGAGAAGTGTGCTAACTGACATGATTCTTCTTTTACAGATATGAGAACTAGATCTGCTTTTTTGAGTTGAGGAAAGGGGGGGAATTACATTTTTATTAGAATTGTTGTTAATCATAAACTTCTAATCATAGTAATGATTTCAATGATTGTAAAAATAGCAAGAAGCCTCAACTATTACTAAACAGGGATTGTTTATAGTCTTCTTTATGAAAGGAAAGCTTATGGTTATAGAGAATTTTTATACAATCCTATTTGAAATGTTTTTATTACTCCTACCTGTCAAAACTACTCTGATCTTGTCATCAGTTAGTCAACTGTATTTCTAGTCATCTGCTTGCAGCTCCTGTTCAAGCACACATGGACTGCACTACACATATGAAGATGGGGTTATTAACCCAGTACCTCAGGCTCCTCAGTTTGAATTATTTTTTCTTTTTATTTTCGAATCACATGGTATACTATTCAAACATGTAATAACATTTAAGATATTTATTACTGTACATTAGTGGACAGTACACTGAATTTGAAAGCAAAAGACCTAACGTTTAATTATTTATTATTATTTTTTATCTTCACCCGAGGATATATTTATTTATTTTAGAGAGAGAGGGGAAGGGAGAGAGGGAGAGAGACAGACAGAGAAGGAAACATCGATGTGAGAAACATTGATTGGTTGCCTCCTGAATGTGCCCCGACCAGAAATCGAACCTGCAACCTTTTGATGTATAGGATGACGCTCCACCCAACTGAGCAACCTGGCCAGGGCTTAATATTAGTTTTATTAATAGCCAGTGGTCTTTCGTAGAACAGTAAACCCTCTGAAATGCTTTGTCTAAAAAAAAAGGATTCTAGAATCAAAAAACTTGTGATCAAATAAGCATTTTAAGAAATGCTTCAGCCCTGCCAGCATGGCTCAGTTGGTTGAACATTATCCCATGCACCAAGAGGTCTCTGGCTTGATTATCAGTCATGGCACATACGTTGGTTGTGGGCGCAATCCCCGTAGGGAGCATGCAAGAGGTAGCCTATAGATGTGTCTATCTCTCCCTCTCCCTTCCTCTCTCTGAAATAAATAAAAACATATTTTAAAAAATGCTTTACACTGTTTCTTTGTCCTGGAGATATACAGGGCATGAACATTAGCATATTAAAGCCTCTGAGAAGTTCTGTAGTAAAGATATCCAGTGAACTTGGTTAAGTCAAATATTTCTCATTCCTCTTTTGAACACAATCTACTTCCTATAATGTTGCCTGAAATTGTTAATCCATAAAAAAACCCTTTGGAAAATACTGCTAGAATTGAGATCACCCAACTTTCCCTTAAATCCAGATTTTCTGAGCTTTCCAAGTTATGTGAACTTTTAAAACTGTACTTACTCTGAGCTAAAAGATCAAGAAATTATATTTTCATTTAAATGTCTTATCTCTAGACATTTGTCTACATGTCCAAGGATCCAAAAGCTCAGTGAAGAACAGTCTACAATGCTTTGTACTTTTAAGTATAATTCTATTCAGTGTCTGCAAACTTGGCTTCACTGTTTCTCTTTTCAGACTTTACTCATTAATTGCCTTTTATTTATTTTTCAGGGGAACACTATTTAATCTCTTGGTAATTTTAATTAGCAAGCCTCAGATTCCAGAATCTTGTCCTGTGTTTGATATCCATTTGGTGGCTGATTCAATTTTAGTAGAGACGACTTTGGATGCTGAGGTGAGATGAGTATTTTGGGATAGATTAAATATCTATAATAATAAAAGCAAAACATACATTAATAAGACTGGATGTCCTTCCGGGGCTGTGAGGGAAGCCCGGGTCCCGGGTGCCAGAGGGAAGCCAGTGCAGGTAGCCAGGAAAGGAAGGCCTACTCTTGCACGAATTTCATGCATCGGGCCTCTAGTGATATATAAGGTCCCTGGCTTCTTGTCTTCTAATGTGGATTGTGACATTGCAGAACATAGACATATAATTAAATCAAAGAATAACTATTTTGTCATTAACCTCAAAACTTTGATAGCTATTTTGTCAACATTAATATATCCATTTTATATGAATAATTTCCTTAGTATACATATCTGGTATGTATACTAAAAAAGTAATTAGCATTCTATAGACATTAGATAAATCTGTTTGTCTCTATACAAAATATGTATGTATATGTAATTCTGTAGTAAGGAGTCTATTGGGTATAAAAGCACTGTCTTAGAGATTTTAGGTTACCTCTCTTGCCTTAGTTTGCCATTTCCTTACCTAAGTAGTGTAAACTCAACAAGAGTTACTTCTTCTTCTAAGGTTTTACTAAAAAATTAGAAACAAAATTGCTAGAAAGTACTTATTCTGATAGAATAAATCAGCTTATTAGTTTATTTTGTGCAGGTCAACACAGAATTTTTTGAAAAGATGGGACATGATTTGATAGTTCTTATACATATAATCAGAATTATGTTTTAGAAAACTCTTAAATTCACTCATCCACTCAATAAATATTTGAGAATCAATTAGCTAAACAGTGTACTAGACAATAGGGTCCAAATAAGAAGCAAAATGGACACAGTCTCTGTCCTCATTAGTTTATAGCAGCGGTTCTCAACCTGTGGGTCGCACCCCTTTGGCGGTCGAACGACCCTTTCACAGGGGTCGCCTAAGACCATCCTGCATATCAGATATTTACATTACGATTCATAACAGTAGCAACATTACAGTTATGAAGTAGCAACGAAAATAATTTTATGGTTGGGTCACAACATGAGGAACTGTATTTAAAGGGCCAGAAGGTTGAGAACCACTGGTTTATAGTCTGGTTGGGGAAACAGAGGTTAGTCAAATATAACATGAATATATTATTATAGATTATATATGGAGCATCTAGAATACCATTTTCAACAGTGGAGTGAGTAAGTGGATTAGACATTAAAGAGTAAAGATTGGGTGAGCTGTTAGAAATTAGTTTAGTAGTCCAGGTGAGGGATGGTATGGGCTGCAAGGAAGCTTTCCTTGACCCCCAAATGGTACTAGGCTTTCTTTTCAGAGCTCTCCTAACTTCCTGTATCTTTCTTTTATAGCCCTTACCTCGGTTTGCCACTATGCATTTATTTATTTATTTATTAGAATGATGTATGTTCCCCACTAGATTGTATATTCCGTATGGTAGGGACCACGTCTTTGTTGCTCTCCATTGTATCCCCAACACCCAGTGCAGAGTCTGATGCGTATCTATTGAATAAATAAATGAAGAAAATAAAAGGGATCACAGTTATAAAGAGGCTAGATTCCAGACATTTTGGGGAAATTGAATTGATAGGTTGATGTGGAAATAAAGTATGAAGATTAGATGACCTTTAGATTCAGGCCTGGTTGTCAGATAAGAATTACAATAAGAAGAATAGGTTGTAAGGGAAAATAAGCAGTTTGGTTTGGGGTTAACTGATCTGCTTTGGTTATGGTATTTCCAAAATATGAAAATATCTAGTGAGCAGAATAGATAGGTCTGAGTTTCCTGTTTTTGGAGTTGCTGATCTTTTGCACCTGGGCTATTACTGTGGCCATGAGCAGATCATATACACATTTTTGTTCCAAGGTCTATTAGAGGGAGCGATTTCAAACTATAGCTCTTCCTGGCAAAGACTACTGTGAGGAAAAAATTTGTTGGCCTATAGCAGTGGTCGGCAAACTGCAGCTCGCGAGCCACATGCGGCTCTTTGGTCCCTTGAGTGTGGCTCTTTCTAAGCCTTAGGAGTACCCTAATTAAGTTAATAACAATGTACCTACCTATATAGTTTAAGTTTAAAAAATTTGGCTCTCAAAAGAAATTTCAATCGTCGTACTGTTGGTATTTGGCTCTGTTGACTAATGAGTTTGCCGACCACTGGCCTATAGCATGCCCACAGACACAGTTCTCATGCACCAAGTGGCCTATGGGCTAGAAGACAGCCTCAACACTGTTTGGAGTTCTTGAGAAAAAAAAATGTCTCTAAGCCCTATATCTACCCATACAGGAGTTATAGTTCAAGTTGCACATAAGCTTAAATTTCTGAGTCTCTTATCTGAATTCTGGGGAGCATATTTCTACTGTTTTGAAAAGAAGTAGGACTGTTGATCTGAATGATTTTGCAAATGAAGTGTGCATTTTTTTTTTTTTTGGCATTAGTTTTCTGTGGGCCATTGTATCTTCTTTCCCTAACCCACTTTCTTAGCCACTAGTAAATGTGTTGTCTTTTCGAGAGCCACTCTTTTGAGAATGACTAAACCAAATGAAACAGGGAAATTTGCCACACTAATTGTATTTTAAGTTAATAAATTTTTTTATGAGTACATAAAAGGAACTAGGACAAATGACCATTTTCTGGTTCTGCCAATGATATTGCATTAATTATTATGTAAAATTCTAGTTACAGAAGCTTATCCTGGAATATACAGATACAGCTACAGCACTTTTATATGAGATACTTCTTGTCTTTCAGCAGGTACGATATATATATTTTTATTATACATATTATATTTTGTGATTGGTATATATCACACAACTATTATGTATGTATATTATATGATTATATATCACATGATTAATAATATACCTTTAAAATGCTTGTATTAGAGATGGTCTCCAAGATTGGCTAACTTAATTGTATTATTTTTGCTCTTAAGCACTCACCTAGCTTATTTTCTTAAATACTGACTTAAAAGATTTGATTAACTAAGGATAAAATGTACTTGAGAATGAGTGTCCCTTTGGGCACAACTTGGACCCCATGAATATAACTGGTTTATTTCCATGCATCTTTTAGGGAAATCTTGGATTGGGGTCAATCAAGTTTGCTCTTAGCTGGATGATGTCCTTGCTACAGAGTCATCCCCCCATAGTAAGTATCTAGAAGTAAAAACAAAACCACCCAAGGCTATTAAACAGATGCTCTTGTGCTTAATTAATAAAACACACATTTTCTCTATAAGTAGTCAAGTTTGTAAAACAGGAGCAAGCTATATGTCTGATGATTTTATTATCTAATTAAAATAAAATGTTTTTATACTTGGGGCCTGAATGTTTAAGGTACTGAGACATGTTAAATGGGATCTTTATTTGATGAAAAATCCTAAGATATATGTATAAAACAGAATATTAAAATACTGGCTGTGTAATTAAGTGAAAAAAATGAACATTTATTTTAAGTAATAAGTAGGAGTTGGCGAATATGACTATAACATTCTGTCCCAGCAGCCACCATTCCAGTCCATAATGTCACTCTCTCCTTTACACTACAATCACATCTACGTAGTATGCCCCTACCTTTCCACCAGATTACAGCCAGAGAGATCTATTCACAATAAAAATCTGATTATGTCAGATTTTTAAATCTGACATAATCTCTCTCAAATCTCTCAAAATGACATAATGAATAAAGACTAAACTCCTTATTATGTCTTACAAGGTGTGCATGTTATGGCCCTATAGCCTCATCTAATCCCTCACTTTCCCAGCTATTTGCATCTCTTACTCACTGCCCAACCCTAAGACCGCCACCTCCATTATAGGACCTTTACTACCCCTCTGTCTGAAATGCTTTTCCCTCTCTTTCCCACCTAGTTAACTTCTACTCATCTTTCAGGCCTCAGTACCCCTTCCTGAGTGGAGTAGGTGGATGATCCTCTGACCTTTAAGTCAGATTCCCCCATTATAGGCACATGTAGACACAGCATGTCACCTTCTTCCCTTCCTCCACAGGACTTGTCACTGTTGAATTTCACATTTGTTTGTGTTATTATTTGTTTCTTTCCTATGGTAGCCATTAGTGCCTACACATATTCTGGCTTTCTCTGCTTCTAGACACAAGATTCCAGGATTGTACTTCCCACCCCACCTGAAGTTAGGTGGGTCTCTGCTCCTGCTTTTGCCAATGGAATGTGAACAGAGGTAGCCTTGTCACTTCTTGCCAGAAGGTTTAGGAGCCAGTGCATGCTTCCCTGCATTCTCTTTCCTTCTGGCATGGTGAC
>NW_005877868.1:0-8219 GCF_000147115.1 Myotis lucifugus | reverse complement strand
ATATGGTTGGTTCTCCAAACAACCAGTCCCCATCTTTAGGTGAGTTCCAAAAGTCACTTCATTAACCTAACAAAATACATCTTTATAGTGCTCATCACTGAAGAAATTCCAGGGGTTTTAGGAGCTTGGTGCCAGGAACAGTGAGTGAAGACCAAAAGTATATTTTTTATTATAAATTACAATATCACAACTATATTTAGACAATACATTATATGTACACAGATTCTATACTATAAACATGGACTATATGCCATATGTATAATTATTTTAACAAAATGGGATAACACATGTTTGTATGGAAAATAATGCAATAATTAATAATAATACAACTGTGTACCTACTTTTGCCCCATTCATATTGAATACATTTCCCCATGTCATGTCACTGCATATTGCTCTACTTCATTGTTGTTGTTTTAATATATTTTTTTATTGATTTCAGAGAGGAAGGGATAAGCAGAAAGAGATAGAAACATCAATGTTGAGAATCATTGATCGGTTGCCTCCTGCATGCCCTTCACTGAGGACCAAGCCCGCAACCCAGGCATGTGCCCTGGCCAGGAATTGGACCATGACCACTGAGCAACACTGGCCAGGCTAAAGTGTTATTTTAAACAAGCTTCAGACTAATCCATGAGTCCTTTTCCCCAGGGTCATTCAGCGACACATCTCTTCCCCAGTTTTAAGGCCAGCTGGTTGCTCCCCCTTTCTCCTCTCTTAGGTCTGATTTCTATTTCTGTCTTACACCCAAGACCCCAATCTTTAGGCTCCATACACCCCAACTCAAGCCTCACTGGTACCAACTGCCAACTGGTTCCAACTGCCAACTGCCAATATTCCACTTCACTCCCCTTTCTTGCTTTTTCTCCTTCCTCTCTTTTTTTTTTTTTTTTCACTTTATCTCCCCCACTTCCTCATTCCTGACTTCTCCTGGAGAATAAGAAAATGGAATCCTGCAAATAAAATTTCAGGTAAGTGGACAATCTCCATTAGCCAAACAGGAACAAAGTTAGTGACTACCTGCCCAATTAGAAAACCTCCTGCCTTCCTATCAAATCACAGGTGATGGCTGCATGAGCAATACCATAGTTCAGTGTTGGCCCAAACTTGGACCAGCATGCTCCTCTCAGAAGGCTCTTGCTAGTTTCCAACCCCCCCTTATGTTACCGAGGGGTCCTCTGGTATGGAAAGAACCCTCATCAGCGACTTCTGTTAAGAATGCAGATGCTCATTTTCCCATGTCCTCACAGCCCCCTAGCCAAGGCCTATTGACCATACCAACATTTACTTGTCATTCTTCTCCAGGCTGCCTTTTGTTATTAGTCATTGGAAACAAAAGAGCAAACTGGGTCTCTTTCTCAAAGGGCTACGAACCCATAAAACTTATTTTTTTAAAAACCACATGAACATGCATTAAATAGGCGTGCCAGTTCAGCCCAGACTCTTGGGCTGATCCACTCACTTGATCACAGATGAGAATTGACGTTAAAAAAATAAAATAAAAATAAAGCCCTCACTATTTTGCTGCCTATGGCTTCTTCTAAGATTTTTATGGTTTCCCCTCTTGCGTTTAAGTCCTTTATTCATTTTGAGGTTATTTTTGTGTATGGTGTAAGTTGGTGGTCTAGTTTCCTTTTTTTTGCAAGTATCTGTCCAGTTTTTCCAACACCATTTATTGAAGAGACAGTCTTGTCTCCATTGTATGCTCTTGCCTCCTTTGTCAAATATTAATTGAGCATACTGGCTTGTGTCGATTTTTGGGTTCTCCGTTCTGTTCCACTGGTCTATATGTCTGTTCTGGTGCCAGTACCAGGCAGTTTTGAACAGACTATCAAACTACAGTGGTAAGGCTGGAGAGAGTTGTGGGGGGAGATAAGAGATCAACCGAAGGACTTGTATGCATGCATATAAGCATAACCAATGGATGCAAGAGACTGGGGATAGGGGAGGCCGAGGGAAGGTCAATGGGGGAAAAAAGGAAACATATGTACTATTCTTTGTAATAGTTTAAGCAATAAAATAAAACTTAAAAAAAAAAGCACCCTCACTGGTTTGGCTCAGTGGATAGAACATCTGCCTGTGGACTGAATGGTCCTGGGTTTGATTCCCGTCAAGGGCATGTACCTGGTTGCAGGCTCAATCCCTGTTGCTGGTCAGAGCACATGCTGGAAGCAACCAATTGATGTGTCTCTCTCACATCAATGTTTCTCTCAGTCTCTCCCCCTCCCTTCCACTCTCTAAAATATCAATGGAAAAATATCCTTGGTGAGGATTAACAAAGAAACAAACAAACAAATAAATAAATAAATAAATAATGAAAAGTTAAACATACCCTACTATACAGCCCAATCATTTAACCCCAAAGTATTGGCCCAAGAGAAATGAAAACATGTAACTACACAAAAACTTAAATATTAATGTTGATAGAGGGCTTATTTCTAAGAGCCAAAATCTAGGAACCATCCAAATGCCCATCAGGAAGTGAATGGATAAATTATTGTACACCCACTCAGATTATCTATCTACTAGAGGCCCATTGCATGAATTCATGCACCAGCAGGGTCTCTCAGCCTGGCCTGCAGGATAGGGGCCGAAACCAGCTCTCTGAGATCCCCCAAGAGGTCCTGGATTGCGAGAGGGCACAGGCAGGCCGAGGTACCCCACCGGTGCATGATCAAGGACAGGGAGAGATGCGGGAGGTCGGCCAGCCAGGGAGGGACTGTAGGAGGGCTCAAGAGTATTTCCAGCCCATCTTGCTCAGTCCTGATCAGCTGGACCCCAGCAGCAAGCTAACCTATCCATTGGAGCGTCTGCCCCCTGGTGGTCAATGCGCATCATAGTGACTGGTTGACCGGTCGACTGTCTGCTCCCTGGTGGTCAGTGCACATTGTAGCAAGCAGTTGAGAGGCCTTAGCATATCATTAGCACATTATGCTTTGATTGGTTGAACCGTCTACTGGTCAACTGGACACTTGGCATATTAGGCTTTTATTATATAGGACTAGAGGCCCGGTGCACAAAAATTTGTGCACTCGGGGTGAGGGGGGGGTCCCTCAGCCCGGCCTGTGCCCTCTTGTAGTCTGGGACCCCTCAGGGGATGACCACCTGCTGGCTTAGGCTCGCTCCCCGGGGGATTGGGCCTAAGATGGCAATCAGACATCCCTCTGGCAGCCCGGCAGCCCTCGGGGGATGTCCACTTGCCAGCGGGGAGCAGGCCTAAACTGCAGTCGGACATCCTTAGTGCTGCTGAGGAGGCAGGAGAGGCTCCCACCACCACCACTGTACTGGCAGCCATCAGCCTGGCTTGTGGCTGAGCAGAGCTCCTCCCATGTGAGAGCACCCTGACCACCAGAGGGCAGCTCCTGCATTGAGCGTCTGCCCCCTGGTGGTCAGTGTGTGTCATAGTGACCAGTCATTCCCAGTCTTTCTGCTGTTAGGGTCAATTTGCATATTACCCTTTTACTATATTGGATAGAGGCCTGGTGCATGGGTGGGGGCCAGCTGGTTTGCCCTGAAGGGTGTCCTGGATCAGGGTGGGGGTCCCGCTTGGGTGCCTGGCCAGCCTGGATGAGGGGATGATGGCTGTTTGCCACTGGTCACACCCCCTTCAGGGTGGGGGTCCCCACTGGGGTGACTGTCCAGTCTGGGTGAGGGGCTGAGGGCCGTTTTCAGGCTGGCGGGTGACTGAAGCTCCCAACCTCTCCTTTTTTTCTTTTTCTTTTTTTTATTCTGGGATTTATTTACCTTCTCTGGCTGTCACTGGAACTGAGAGCCGGCTTTAGCTCTGAGGCTCGGCTCCAGCTCTGAGACCTCAGCTGCTGAAAGCAGGTATCTGGGTTTGTTTGGCTTCTATAATTGAAACACTGTTGCAGCTCCAGCTCTGAGGCCCGGCTGGCTGAAAGCAGGTTTCTGGGGTTTGTTTAGCTTCTATAATTGCAACATTGTTTCTTAGACTGGAGCTCAGAGGCCAGCAGTGGCAGGCGGGGAACCTTGGCTTCCTCCATCACTGGAGCAAGCAAGCCTCCTGTTCGCTTCAGCTGCCTGGCTGCTGGCCACCATCTTGGTTGGCAGTTAATTTGCATATCGCCCTGATTAGCCAATGGGAAGCATGTCGGAGGTATGGTTAATTACCATGTTTGTCTATTATTAGATAGGATAATAATAAAAGGATAATATGCTAATTAGACCAGACAGCTGAATGACCTTCCAGATGTCCTTCTGGACGTCCTTCCGGACAACCCTCTGGATGAAGCTAGGGCTGCAAGGGCTGAGCCCCTTGCACGAATTTCGTGCATTGGGCCTCTAGTTGAATAATAAAAGGTAATGAAGGCCTTATATGTGCAACAATATAGATAAATATCAACATCTTATGCTGAGTCAAAGAAGCTAGACCAAAAAAATACATGTGCCTGGCTGATATGGCTCAGTGGTTTAATGTTGACCTATGAACCAGGAGGTTGAGGTTTGATTCCCAGTGGAGGTGTGCAGGGGGCAGCTGATCAATGATTCTCTCTCATTGTTGATGTTTCTATCTTTCCCTTTTGAAATCAATTATATATATAATACATGTGTGTGATTCCATTTATATAAAACTCAAAAGTGAAAATTGATTATAGACAAAAAGGAGATTAGTGGTTGTCTGGGAATGGAGATGTAGAGAAGGTTTGATCACAGAAGAGCACAGGAATACTTTTGGTGGAGAAAGAAACTTTTTGTTGTTGATTGTGGGGATGATTTCATAGGTGAACTGATGTAAGAACTTGAAAATGTATATTTTAAATGTGTTCAGTTTATTGTAGAGCAATTTTATATGTTATAAAATTGTAAAAGTAAATAGAAAATGAGGAAATTGGACTTCACTTGGGGAATCCATATGTCTTGTTAGGGACCCATGTATGTAAGAATTTGTTTGTGTAGGTTATGATGATTTTTAAAATTTATAGTAGTGAGGATGTTTAATTTATTGGCAATTTTTAAAAACCACTAACTTGATCCATACAGAAGTGTACATTACAAACCTAATACTAGTTACTGGTCAGTGTTCCTCCAATGAATGTGAGTATTGGTGTTAAGCAGACTAAACTGTTCTCAGAACCTGTGGACTATGGTGAAAGAGTCCTGGTTTCTGAAAACTGGGAAAGTCTAGGCCCACATGTTGCCTAGAATTTGGATATCTAGCCTAACATTCTAGAGCAGTTCTGGGAGTTGTGTTTCTAATTTTCTAGAAAGTACTAGTGATTTTTAAAAAGTCAAATTTAGTATACCTACAGAAAATTCTACATCTCATAAACTACATTTTGCTGCAGTTTTACACAATGAAATACATCCACGTGAAAATTAAGAAACAATACAACCTGGTATCGGTAATTTTTCTAAACACAATTCTTTCTGGGCTGATTAGGTAAAGTTGAACACATTCTGAATGACCATGTCTAGATAATTTCCAGTTTTAAAGTTTCTGACACTGGGATTGTATACTATACAAAAATTGTTCTGGCCCTGGCTGGTGTGGCTTAGTTGGATGGGTATCGTCCCATGCACCAAAAGGTTGCACATACCCAGGTTGCAGATTCCTCTAGGTCTGGGCGTGTACAGAAGGCAACTGAGCGATGTTTCCCTCTCACAATGATGTTTCTTTTTCTCTCTCCTCTCTCAAATAAATGATCATCAGGTGAGGATTTAAAAATTTGTTCTGTTTACTTTTATTTGTATAAATATAGCTTATGTTTTGTTCCATCAAGTTATTTCTTTTTGGCAGTGGACTCGAAAAATTGATCAAGTGGGAAAAATCTCAAAGGAAACTTTAGAGACACGGAAGAGCCTGGGCTTTTCAGCATACAAGTCTCAGAAAAATAAAGTAAGTAACGGAAACCACCCCCTTGCTGGTTGGCTCTTAAGAAAATGTTCTATATTTGTTCAAAAAAGGTTACGTTTGGGAAGGGTGGCCTTTACGTGCAGAATGTCTGAAATTGAGCTGGAAAACGGCTGGAATTAATAAAAACATCTATGGTTGGCTAAATCCGGGGTGGCTGTTTGGTGAGTGTGTGTAGATTGGCTGGCTAAAGAGCTGGTGGGCAGAAAGAGCTGTGGAGTTCTGGCTGCTTCCTTTTGAAATGGATCAAGGACTAGGGCAGGAGCTGGTCTCCCTGGGCTTCTGTGGGTAGTGGAGGGGGGTGTTCAAAACCAAATTGGCTGACTTCAGTCTCATCTCCATTGTATCGCCCTTTGGTCTCTCAGGAACAGGAATTATCCTTGGAGCCACCCCTACTTCATGTTGGAGGGATAACCATGTGGTGAGAGCTCAGGCGCTGGGTTCCACTGGGTGTGGCCTCTCATCCTGGGCAAAAGAATAAGAAATGTGGCTGTGGGTCACAAGGTGCATCTAGGTGAGGGATTTGACCAGGGGGAACTTCTAAGACAGCGGTTCTCAACCTGTGGGTCACGACCCCTTTGGCGGTCGAATGGATCCTTTCACAGGGGTTGCCTAAGACCATCCTGCATATCAAATATTTACATTATGATTCATAACAGTAGCAACATTACAGTTATGAAGTAGCAATGAAAATAATTTTATGGTTGGGTCACAACATGAGGAACTGTATTTAAAGGGCCAGAAGGTTGAGAACCACTGCTCTAAGCAGAGCCCTTTGTCCTCTAAATTGAGCATTGTAGTGATGTTTTTGCCCCCAAGTAAAATACCCTGCCTTTCTCCTCAGGATCCCAAGGTGGTTCTGCCTTATCGGATTTGGCTGATCACTACAGCTTGTCTTTCTTTTGCCTAATCCAGAGGTGGCCATCCAAGTATAGTGGGGCCTTGACTTACGAGTGTCCCGACTAACGAGTTTTTCAAAAGATAGGAGCTGTCTCTCGGCCGATTTTTTGCTTTGAGTTGCGAGCTAAAATTCGGGTTACGAGCCAGCTTCGGATACCCCACCGTTAGTTGGTGCAGCGAACGTCACAGTGAACGCCACAACATCAGCCCAGCATCACGTGTCTCACTCGTTCACAATTGATTTGACATACGAGTAATTTGAGTTACGAGCTCCATCACGGAAGAAATTAAACTCGTAAGTCAAGGCCCCACTGTACAGTGGGATTAAGGGACAGGCCAGAAGTGTGTGGGGGAGAGGGACAGAAAATGTCTCAGAGAGACAGAACTCAGCCATGCCCATGCATGTGCATGCACGCCCACACACTGGTGTTATTCTCAGGCCCTTTGGGCATTAAAGTGTGGCCCTAGGCTGTCAGCCTTGATCCTGCATCCACCTCTCTGAGTCCTGTTCCTGAGCCTTTGCCGGCTAAGGCTGCATACAGCTTTGATCAACTATGGGGCAGAAGTTTAGAGGAGGTTTGGGGTGCTTTAAGGGCTGCACACATTTCATGGTTGTGAGCTGGTCATTTGGAGGTATTTAATATTTGGGGCATTTTCCCAGTCAGATTGTAATTAGATTTTACATAGCAAGTCACAGCAGCCATGAGCTTGTCTTGTCTTGTCTTGTCTGTCTTCCTGCCTGGTTTACCTAAGAGACTAAAGTTAGGCCTGCCCCCGACCCCCAACCCGACCCTGGGCATCCACAAGTGGATGGCCCTTAATGTCTATAGAGTAAGTTCCCACTGTACCCAGACTGGAGCTGGGACTGGAGCTGAGGCAAAATATGAAAATTTAGGACAAACTATGTGATGCCTAATTTCCTTGATTCAGAGGCATAAGTTAACCGGGTTAAATCTTAGTTCATATTTAAGTTTATTGCTTTGTTTTAACTGTTAAATGGTGTATCTTGTCATCGTCTGAAATACCTTCCACCACATTTCCAAATGCATAAAAAAAATTACCCCATTTATGCAGAAGACATAAATTAATCCATGATGTTGCTGCCCCTTGTGGTGGAACGCACAACAGAGACCTCTGCAGGGAGAAGTTACACATCCTGTTTCATATATATATATATATATATATATATATATATATATATATAGATATATATATATATTTCAGAGAGGAAGGGAGAGGGGGAGAGAGATAGAAACATCAATGATGAGAGAGAATCATTGATCGGCTGCCTCCTGCATGCCCCACGATGCGATCAAGCCCGAAACCCCGGGCAAGTGCCCTTGACTGGAATCAAACCCTGGGACCCTTCAGTCCACAGGCTGACACTCTATCCACTGAGCCAACCCGCCCCCGCCAATGCACATACTGTTTCTTAACAAAAATCTGCA
>NW_005877867.1:6703-8487 GCF_000147115.1 Myotis lucifugus | reverse complement strand
GCTTCTTAACAAATTCTGCGCTTTATAAACAGCAATTCTAAATGTTTGAAAGCAGTTTTTTTGGAAAAACACCATCTAGAGTAGCCAGAACTGTAAACATTATCATTACTCTCCTCACTTGAGAGTTTTCTACTTCTAATCTCGGTGATTGAACACCGCCATAAGATAGAACGGCTCTATTTACTAGCATTTTCAGTGTTTCTTACACGTTTGTAATCATTTCCGCAGACTATCATTGTGTACTTTGACAGTTTTACCAAAAGACTACAGTTTTTCTAGAAGTATATAGATGAATCTTCAGGATTTAAACTGTGTCATTCAGAAAACGCCAGTCAAATCAGAATCAACTCTAAATATAAGCAGTATTCTCTCCATTTGTCAGCTTCTTAACAAATTCTGAGCTTTATAAACAGCAATTCTTAATGTTTGAAAGCAGTTTCTTCGGAAAAACACCACCTAGAGTAGCCGGAACTCTAAACATAATACTCTCCTTCCTTGAGAGAATTCTACTTCTAATCTCGGTCATTGAACATGGCCGTAAAGATAGAACGGCTCTATCTACTAGCATTTTCAGGGGCTCTTACACGTTCCTAATAATTTCCGGAGACTATCATTGTGTATTTTGACAGTTTTACCAAAAAGACTACAGTTTTCCCTAGAAGTATATAGATGAATCTTCAGCATATAAACTTTGTCATTCAGAAAACGCCAGTCAAATCAGAATCACCTGTAAATATAAGCAGTATTCTCTCCATTTGTCAGCTTCTTAACAAATTCTGCGATTATAAACAGCAATTCTAAATGTTTGAAAGCAGTTTTTTTGGAAAAACACCATCTAGAGTAGCCAGAACTGTAAACATTATCATTACTCTCCTCACTTGAGAGTTTTCTACTTCTAATCTCGGTGATTGAACACCGCCATAAGATAGAACGGCTCTATTTACTAGTATTTTCAGTGTTTCTTACACGTTTGTAATCATTTCCGCAGACTATCATTGTGTACTTTGACAGTTTTACCAAAAGACTACAGTTTTCCTAAAAGTATATAGATGAATCTTCATGATATAAACTCTATCATTCAGAAAACGCCAGTCCAATTAGAATCACCTGTAAATATAAGAGTATTCTCTCCATTTTTCCGCTTCATAACAAATTCTGAGTTTTATAAACAGCAATTCTTAATGTTTGAAAGCAGTTTCTTCATAAAAACACCATCTAGAGTAGCCGGAACTGTAAACATTATCATTACTCTCCTTCCTTGAGAGTATTCTACTTCTAATCTCGGTGATTGAACACGGCCATAAAGATAGAACGGCTCTATTTACTATCATTTTCAGTGTTTCTTTCACGTTTCTAATCATTTCCGGAGACTATCATTGTGTATTTTAACAGTTTTACCAAAAGGAGACAGTTTTCCTAGAAGTGTATTAATGAATCTTCAGGATTTAAACTGTGTCATTCAGAAAACGCCAGTCAAATCAGAATCACCTGTAAATATAAGCAGTATTCTCTCCATTTGTCAGCTTCTTAACAAATTCTGAGCTTTATAAACAGCAATTCTTAATGTTTGAAAGCAGTTTCTTCGGAAAAACACCATCTAGAGTAGCCGGAACTGTAAACATTATCATTACTCTCCTCACTTGAGAGTTTTCTACTTCTAATCTCGGTGATTGAACACGGCCATAAAGATAGAACGGCTCTATTTAGTAGCATTTTCAGTGTTTCTTACGCGTTTATAATAATTTCCGGAGACTATCATTGTGTATTTTAACAGTTTTACCAAA
>NW_005877867.1:0-6435 GCF_000147115.1 Myotis lucifugus | reverse complement strand
GAACACGGCCATAAAGATAGAACGGCTCTATTTACTAGCATTTTCAGTGTTTCTTACACGTTTGTAATCATTTCCGCAGACTATCATTGTGTACTTTGACAGTTTTACCAAAAGACTACAGTTTTTCTAGAAGTATATAGATGAATCTTCAGGATTTAAACTGTGTCATTCAGAAAACGCCAGTCAAATCAGAATCAACTCTAAATATAAGCAGTATTCTCTCCATTTGTCAGCTTCTTAACAAATTCTGAGCTTTATAAACAGCAATTCTTAATGTTTGAAAGCAGTTTCTTCGGAAAAACACCACCTAGAGTAGCCGGAACTCTAAACATAATACTCTCCTTCCTTGAGAGTATTCTACTTCTAATCTCGGTAATTGAGCATGGCCATAAAGATAGAACGGCTCTATCTACTAGCATTTTCAGGGTCTCTTACACGTTCCTAATAATTTCCGGAGACTATCATTGTGTATTTTGACAGTTTTACCAAAAGACTACAGTTTTCCTAGAAGTATATAGATGAATCTTCAGCATATAAACTGTGTCATTCAGAAAACGCCCGTCAAATCAGAATCACCTGTAAATATAAGCAGTATTCTCTCCATTTGTCAGCTTCTTAACAAATTCTGCGCTTTATAAACAGCAATTCTAAATGTTTGAAAGCAGTTTTTTTGGAAAAACACCATCTAGAGTAGCCAGAACTGTAAACATTATCATTACTCTCCTTCCTTGAGAGTATTCTACTTCTAATCTCGGTGATTGAACACGGCCATAAAGATAGAACGGCTCTATTTAGTAGCATTTTCAGTGTTTCTTACACGTTTATAATAACTTCCGGAGACTATCATTGTGTATTTTAACAGTTTTACCAAAAGGAGACAGTTTTCCTAGAAGTATATAGATGAATCTTCAGGATTTAAACTGTGTCATTCAGAAAACGCCAGTCAAATCAGAATCACCTGTAAATATAAGCAGTATTCTCTCCATTTGTCAGCTTCTTAACAAATTCTGCGCTTTATAAACAGCAATTCTTAATATTTGAAAGCAGTTTTTTTGGAAAAACACCATCTAGAGTAGCCAGAACTGTAAACATTATCATTACTCTCCTCACTTGAGAGTTTTCTACTTCTAATCTCAGTGATTGAACACGGCAATAAAGATAGAACAGCTCTATTTACTAGCATTTTCAGTGTTTCTTACAGGTTTCTAATCATTTCCGGAGACTATCATTGTGTATTTTAACAGTTTTACCAAAAGTAGACAGTTTTCCTAAAAGTATATAGATGAATCTTCATGATATAAACTCTATCATTCAGAAAACGCCAGTCAAATTAGAATCACCTGTAAATATAAGAGTATTCTCTCCATTTTTCAGCTTCATAACAAATTCTGAGTTTTGTAAACAGCAATTCTTAATGTTTGAAAGCAGTTTCTTCATAAAAACACCATCTAGAGTAGCCGGAATTGTAAACAATATCATTACTCTCCTTCCTTGGGAGTATTCTACTTCTAATCTCGGTGATGAACACGGCCATATAGATAGAACGGCTCTATTTAGTAGCATTTTCAGTGTTTCTTACACGTTTATAATAATTTCCGGAGACTATCATTGTGTATTTTAACAGTTTTACCAAAAGGAGACAGTTTTCCTAGAAAGTATATAGATGAATCTTCAGGATTTAAACTGTGTCATTCAGAAAACGCCAGTCAAATCAGAATCACCTGCAAATATAAGCAGTATTCTCTCCATTTGTCAGCTTCTTAACAAATTCTGCGCTTTATAAACAGCAATTCTAAATGTTTGAAAGCAGTTTTTTTTGGAAAAACACCATCTAGAGTAGCCAGAACTGTAAACATTATCATTACTCTCCTCACTTGAGAGTTTTCTACTTCTAATCTCGGTGATTGAACACCGCCATAAGAGAGAACGGCTCTATTTACTAGCATTTTCAGTGTTTCTTACACGTTTGTAATCATTTCCGCAGACTATCATTGTGTACTTTGACAGTTTTACCAAAAGACTACAGTTTTTCTAGAAGTATATAGATGAATCTTCAGGATTTAAACTGTGTCATTCAGAAAACGCCAGTCAAATCAGAATCAACTCTAAATATAAGCAGTATTCTCTCCATTTGTCAGCTTCTTAACAAATTCTGAGCTTTATAAACAGCAATTCTTAATGTTTGAAAGCAGTTTCTTCGGAAAAACACCACCTAGAGTAGCCGGAACTCTAAACATAATACTCTCCTTCCTTGAGAGTATTCTACTTCTAATCTCGGTAATTGAACATGGCCATAAAGATAGAACGGCTCTATCTACTAGCATTTTCAGGGTCTCTTACACGTTCCTAATAATTTCCGGAGACTATCATTGTGTATTTTGACAGTTTTACCAAAAGACTACAGTTTTCCTAGAAGTATATAGATGAATCTTCAGGATTTAAACTGTGTCATTCAGAAAACGCCAGTCAAATCAGAATCACCTGCAAATATAAGCAGTATTCTCTCCATTTGTCAGCTTCTTAACAAATTCTGAGCTTTATAAACAGCAATTCTAAATGTTTGAAAGCAGTTTTTTTGGAAAAACACCATCTAGAGTAGCCAGAACTGTAAACATTATCATTACTCTCCTCACTTGAGAGTTTTCTACTTCTAATCTCAGTGATTGAACACAGCAATAAAGATAGAACAGCTCTATTTACTAGCATTTTCAGTGTTTCTTACAGGTTCCTAATCATTTCCGGAGACTATCATTGTGTATTTTAACAGTTTTACCAAAAGTAGACAGTTTTCCTAAAAGTATATAGATGAATCTTCATGATATAAACTCTATCATTCAGAAAACGCCAGTCAAATTAGAATCACCTGTAAATATAAGAGTATTCTCTCCATTTTTCAGCTTCATAACAAATTCTGAGTTTTATAAACAGCAATTCTTAATGTTTGAAAGCAGTTTCTTCATAAAAACACCATCTAGAGTAGCCGGAACTGTAAACATTATCATTACTCTCCTTCCTTGAGAGTATTCTACTTCTAATCTCGGTGATTGAACACGGCCATAAAGATAGAACGGCTCTATTTACTAGCATTTTCAGTGTTTCTTACACGTTTGTAATCATTTCCGGAGACTTTCATTATGTATTTTAACAGTTTTACCAAAAGGAGACAGTTTTCCTTGAAGTATATAGATGAATCTTCAGGATTTAAACTGTGTCATTCAGAAAACGCCAGTCAAATCTGAATCACCTATAAATATAAGCAGTATTCTCTCCATTTGTCAGCTTCTTAACAAATTCTGAGCTTTATAAACAGCAATTCTTAATGTTTGAAAGCAGTTTCTTCGGAAAAACACCATCTAGAGTAGCCGGAACTGTAAACATTATCATTACTCTCCTCACTTGAGAGTTTTCTACTTTTAATCTCGGTGATTGAACACGGACATAAGATAGAACGGCTCTATTTACTAGCATTTTCAGTGTTTCTTACACGTTTGTAATCATTTCCGGAGACTTTCATTATGTATTTTAACAGTTTTACCAAAAGGAGACAGTTTTCCTTGAAGTACATAGATGAATCTTCAGGATTTAAACTGTGTCATTCAGAAAACGCCAGTCAAATCAGAATCACCTGTAAATATAAGCAGTATTCTCTCCATTTGTCAGCTTCTTAACAAATTCTGAGCTTTATAAACAGCAATTCTTAATGTTTGAAAGCAGTTTCTTCGGAAAAACACCATTCTGAGTAGCCGGTACTGTAAACATTATCATTACTCTCCTCACTTGAGAGTTTTCTACTTCTAATCTCGGTGATTGAACACGGCCATAAGATAGAACGGCTCTATTTACTAGCATTTTCAGTGTTTCTTACACGTTTGTAATAATTTCCGGAGACTATCATTGTGTATTTTAACAGTCTTACCAAAAGGAGACAGTTTTCCTAGAAGTATATAGATGAATCTTCAGGATTTAAACTGTGTCATTCAGAAAACGCCCGTCAAATCAGAATCAACTGTAAATATAAGCAGTATTCTCTTCATTTGTCAGCTTCTTAACAAATTTTGAGCTTTATAAACAGCAATTCTTAATGTTTGAAAGCAGTTTCTTCGGAAAAACACCATCCTAGAGTAGCCGGGAACTGTAAACATAATCATATACTCTCCTTCCTTGAGAGTATTCTACTTCTAATCTCGGTAATTGAACACGGCCATAAAGATAGAACGGCTCTATCTACTAGCATTTTCAGGGTCTCTTACACGTTCCTAATAATTTCCGGAGACTATCATTGTGTATTTTGACAGTTTTACCAAAAGACTACAGTTTTCCTAGAAGTATATAGATGAATCTTCAGCATATAAACTGTGTCATCCAGAAAATGCCCGTCAAATCAGAATCACCTGTAAATATAAGCAGTATTCTCTTCATTTGTCAGCTTCTTAACAAATTCTGAGCTTTATAAACAGCAATTCTTAATGTTTGAAAGCAGTTTCTTCGGAAAAACACCATCTAGAGTAGCCAGAATTGTAAACATTATCATTACTCTCCTCACTTGAGAGTTTTCTACTTCTAATCTCGGTGATTTAACACCGCCATAAGATAGAACGGCTCTATTTACTATCATTTTCAGAGTTTCTTACACGTTTGTAATCATTTCCGGAGACTATCATTGTGTATTTTAACAGTTTTACCAAAAGGAGACAGTTTTCCTAGAAGTATATAGATGAATCTTCAGGATTTAAACTGTGTCATTCAGAAAACGCCAGTCAAATCAGAATCACCTGTAAATATAAGCAGTATTCTCTCCATTTGTCAGCTTCTTAACAAATTCTGAGCTTTATAAACAGCAATTCTTAATGTTTGAAAGCAGTTTCTTCGGAAAAACACCATCTAGAGTAGCCGGAACTGTATATATTATCATTACTCTCCTCACTTGAGAGTTTTCTACTTCTAATCTCGGTGATTGAACACGGCCATATAGATAGAATGGCTCTATTTAGTAGCATTTTCAGTGTTTCTTACACGTTTATAATAATTTCCGGAGACTATCATTGTGTATTTTAACAGTTTTACCAAAAGGAGACAGTTTTTCTAGAAGTATATAGATGAATCTTCAGGATTTAAACTGTGTCATTCAGAAAACGCCAGTCAAATCAGAATCAACTCTAAATATAAGCAGTATTCTCTCCATTTGTCAGCTTCTTAACAAATTCTGAGCTTTATAAACAGCAATTCTTAATGTTTGAAAGCAGTTTCTTCGGAAAAACACCACCTAGAGTAGCCGGAACTCTAAACATAATACTCTCCTTCCTTGAGAGTATTCTACTTCTAATCTCGGTAATTGAACATGGCCATAAAGATAGAACGGCTCTATCTACTAGCATTTTCAGGGTCTCTTACACGTTCCTAATAATTTCCGGAGACTATCATTGTGTATTTTGACATTTTTACCAAAAGACTACAGTTTTCCTAGAAGTATATAGATGAATCTTCAGCATATAAACTGTGTCATTCAGAAAACGCCCGTCAAATCAGAATCACCTGTAAATATAAGCAGTATTCTCTCCATTTGTCAGCTTCTTAACAAATTCTGCGCTTTATAAACAGCAATTCTTAATGTTTGAAAGCAGTTTTTTTGGAAAAACACCATCTAGAGTAGCCAGAACTGTAAACATTATCATTACTCTCCTCACTTGAGAATTTTCTACCTCTAATCTCAGTGATTGAACACAGCAATAAAGATAGAACAGCTCTATTTACTAGCATTTTCAGTGTTTCTTACAGGTTCCTAATCATTTCCGGAGACTATCATTGTGTATTTTAACAGTTTTACCAAAAGTAGACAGTTTTCCTAAAAGTATATAGATGAATCTTCATGATATAAACTCTATCATTCAGAAAACGCCAGTCAAATTAGAATCACCTGTAAATATAAGAGTATTCTCTCCATTTTTCAGCTTCATAACAAATTCTGAGTTTTATAAACAGCAATTCTTAATGTTTGAAAGCAGTTTCTTCATAAAAACACCATCTAGAGTAGCCGGAACTGTAAACATTATCATTACTCTCCTTCCTTGAGAGTATTCTACTTCTAATCTCGGTGATTGAACACGGCCATAAAGATAGAACGGCTCTATTTACTATCATTTTCAGTGTTTCTTTCACGTTTCTAATCATTTCCGGAGACTATCATTGTGTATTTTAACAGTTTTACCAAAAGGAGACAGTTTTCCTAGAAGTGTATTAATGAATCTTCAGGATTTAAACTGTGTCATTCAGAAAACGCCAGTCAAATCAGAATCACCTGTAAATATAAGCAGTATTCTCTCCATTTGTCAGCTTCTTAACAAATTCTGAGCTTTATAAACAGCAATTCTTATGTTTGAAAGCAGTTTCTTCGGAAAAACACCATCTAGAGTAGCCGGGAACTGTAAACATTATCAT
>NW_005877866.1:0-8220 GCF_000147115.1 Myotis lucifugus | reverse complement strand
TTTGACTCTTCTCTATGACTGAAATGAGCTGCGAAGAGGCATCCTCCACTGAGGCCCATAACAGGCCTCTCACAGCCCCATCTGTTGTTTTGAAATTGAGATGAAATTCACATAATAGCCAGAACCGGTTTGGCTCAGTGGATAGAGCGTCGGCCTGCGGACTCAAGGGTCCCGGGTTCGATTCCGGTCAAGAGCATGTACCTTGGTTGCGGGCACATCCCCAGTGGGGGGCGTGCAGGAGGCAGCTGATCGGTGTTTCTCTCTCATCGATGTTTCTAACTTTCTATCCCTCTCCTTTCCTCTCTGTAGAAAATCAATAAAACATATTAAAAAAAAATTCACATAATAACATTTTAAAGTAATTCAGTGGCATTTGGTGTATTCAGTGTTGTGCAACCACCACCTCTATCTAGTTGCAAAATGCTTTAATCCCCCCCGAGGAAATTCTGTAGCCGCAAGCAGTCACCCCCCACCTCCATTCTCCCTTCTGCTCCTGGCAACCAATAATCCACTTTCTATCTCTATGGATTTGACTATTCTGGTTATTTCATATAAATGGAATCATACAGCCCTAACTGGTTTGGCTCAGCGGATAGAGCATCGGCCTGCAGACTCAAGGGTCCTAGGTTTGATTCCAGTCAAGGGCATGTACCTTGGTTGTGGGCACATCCCCAGTAGGGAGTGTGCAGGAGGCAGCTAATCGATGTTTCTCTCTCATAGATGTTTCTAACTCTCTATCCCTCTCCCTTCCTCTCTGTAAAAAATAAAATATATTTTAAAAAAATAAATGGAATCATACAATATGTGGTCTTTTGTGACTGGCTTCTTTCATTTAACATGTTTTAAGGTTCATCCATGTTGTAGCATGTGTCAGTACTTCATTACTTTTTATGGCTGAATAATATTCCATTATTTGGACAGGCCATATTTTATATACCTATTCAATAGGTTGAGGGACTTGAGTTGTTTCCACCTTTTTATTTATTTATTTATTTATTTATTTATTTTTGTTAATCCTCACCTGAGGATATCTTTCCATTGATTTTTAGGGAGAGTGGAAGAGAAAAGGAAAGACAGAAACATCGATGTGAAAGAAACACATCAAGAGGCTGCCACCTGCACGAACCCTGACCAGGGCCCGGGGCGGGGAGGAGCCTGCAACCAAGGTATGTGCCCTTGACTGGAAATGAACTGGGACCCTTTGGTCCATAGGCCGATGCTCTATCCACTGAGCCAAACTGGCTAGGGCTCCACCTTTTAGCTATTGTGAATAGAGCTGCTGTGAACATTTGTGTACAAGGATCTGCTTGAGTCCTGGATTTTAATTCTTTTGGATATATACGTCAGAGTGGAACTGCTGGGTCACAATGGCAATTCTGTGTTTAATTTTGTGAGGAACTGCACTTGCCCAGTCTTAAGGCCTACCCGACACTTGGGCCTCTCAGAGGTGCTGGCTCGGTATTCTGGAGTGGGGTCCACAGGCAGGGATTTTTAACAAGTGCCCAGGTGAGCTGTAGGGTCCAAGCAAGGTTAGAATGCTCTGACTTACTGGTTAAGAAGGGTGTGTTTGATAGCAAGCCTATTCTCCCTCAAATACGGAGAGGATTCTAGAAGGCAAGGAAGGGGCTTGTCACAGGTCAGCAGGCCCTTCAGCATCGCCACCCCATGTTGTCATAATTGATTTCCTCCAGGGCCCTCAGTGTAAAAGAATGTAAAACATAAACAACTGTCCCCACTACTCACTTGGCTTTTCTAACCCTTCTGATTTCTGAGCTCGATCAGCACGCGGTGTCTGGGTCAGAGAAAGGGCCTCTGGAGACTTCTGTTCTTCTCCATCCCAATCGTCCCAGAGAGCTGAATTCAAGAAGCTCAGCCTGCTGCTCCCAGGGGAGCTGGCCTGAGGGGATTTCTCTTGAGACTTCCTTTGGCCAGTGCAGCTTCCTCGGATGGGGGTGGTACTCAGGAGTGCTGGGGAGTGGCAGTCACCACTGTCCGGGGCTTCCCTGGCCCTGCTGCCTGGGCTACTGGTGCTCAGGGGGCCAGTCCGCTCAAGGTTCAAATTATCAATCGGAATTGGCGAGAGGGGCTCGACATGCCAACAGCAGTCGTCAGTTGGAATGGGGGGACCGCTGTCCAACAGGGGGCTGCTGCTCGCCTGATGGGAGGCTACCTCCTGCTCATCGTCACTGTCCTCCACCTCCACCACTTCGCTCACTGCGGCCTGATTTGGCAGGCTCGGCCTGGGCAGCGAGCGCTTCTGGAACTGCCCACTGAAATCAGTGAGGCCTCCTGAGGCTGGACAGGGAGCCAGCACAGAAAAGTGCTTGTGGCGCCTGGGGCTGGGGCTGGAAGGGCTTCTGTGATTGACAGGGACCGGGCAGGATGACGATGTCTGGTGCACAATTGCTGAAAACTTACTAGAGGCTTTGGGTCCATCCCTGTTTTCTAATGGGGCCCTGGGCTGGAGCTGAGCCATTTCATATGCTGAAGTCCTGGACCCGAGACCCATGATTTGGGTCTGTGATGAGTGTTCTCGGCTTCTGCTGCCGAGTGGGGTGGCAGGTACCAGCCACGAGGTTTCTGTGGTGCTGTCCTCGTCCGGGCTGCTCTCGCGGTTACAGAACAGTGGGGGGGACCCTCTGCCACCCACATAGCCCAGGTTCCTTGACGGCCGCCCCTCCTCCTGCTGCACTGGGGCCTCTCTCTTTGGTGGGCTTTGGGAAGGTTCCTGATCTGCATCAACATCAATGACGGAGAACAGGTCAGAGAACTTGGGGCAAGCTTCTAAAACTTTCCCTTCTTCCAGGGAACCATTAAAAACTGACTTTTTGGTTTGTTCTAGCTCTAGCTCCTCATCTGAATCCAATAAAAGGATAACCTCATCTTCTCTGTTCACGCTGGAGGGAGAATGCTGAGATCTGGAGCTCTGCTGGCCAGGTTTTGCCTGAGTTAGGTCAATGGATGGAGACTTTTCTGGTGAGGTCAGGGCCCCTTTATTTCTGCATTCCAACACAGAACCACGATCTTCGCCTTTCTGGCAGTCTGGATGGTTAAACAGCGTGAGGAGGCTCCGGCCCCTCTTCTGCTTCGATGGTGTGTCCTGGGAGGCCACCCTGGAAGCTCTGCCCTGAGATTGGGGCGTTGGTGGGGACATGTCATTTTTGCGATGAGGGTGAGGGTGTGGTTGGCGTGGACTCCTGCCCGGAGGGGACTGTGATGGGAAGAAGCATGGCTGTGATGGAGGTGCCTGCCGGCGAGTAGAGCGATGAGAGCTCTGTCCCCGCCTTTGTTTGATAGTGCCATTGCCTCTCTTGTGATCACTTGTTATTTGGGATGGTTCAGGGTACCCTCCTGGAGTTGATGAAAAGGGCTGTTCATCATCATCATCAACTGAGTGCATAAAGCGTCCTTCCCTTTCCTCTACCCAGCGGCCCTGAGAGGGGCGAGAAGAGCTGGTGCGATCCAGGGCTGCCTTTGGGGCCTCCGCTTCCTCCTCTCCATCTGAACACTGGCCCTCGAGTGGCAGGAACATGGACTGTCTCTCATTTTTTCTTTTGGCGATGCACTCATCTCTTCCCTGCCCAGACGGTTCCATCTGTTCTGTATTTTCTGACTGTTCTTTAACCTGGACGCTTGCTAGGATTCGCCTAGAACTTGGACTGTCCTCCCCAAACTGGTTAGTTTCTTCTTTGATCTCTGGAGCTCTTTCCCCCTGGAGCAGCTTTCTCTGAGTAGCAGCAAATTCATAAATTTCTTCCATTTCTGCTTCATTGACCTTTTCTCTATCTTCTTCAAGGCCCTCGGATTTCAACAAGGCTTCTGCTTCCTCCTCTTCACCTACCCACATTGACCTCAAGAGTTCTTGGAAATTCTCCGCTCTGCTTTCACAATCCTCATCTTCCTTCTCCTCCTGGCTGCCCTCTGAATCCATCACGACAGATGCTTGTTTGCACAGGTGAACAAGCTCACTCACACCGAACCTGCAATAGAAACGCCATGCATCGTCACCGTCCTACACAGAGACTGCCGCCTGGTGCTCCCGGCACAGGCAAGGATTGGAGAGGAAGTCCTCACAGGGAGGACAATCATGACTCAGTCCTGGCCTTCTCCCTGCTCTCCTGTGACTAGGGTGCATGTGCAACACCCCAGGCCACTCAGTTCTCGAAACAGAGACTCATGAGACTTTCAGGCAGGGCTCACTAACTCCATTGTGCAAATGTAAAGGGGCACATCAGGCTGAGCTGAATAGCAGCTTGTGCTGCTGCAAAACTGGGGAGCACATGCTGCCTTGAAAGGCACCCAAAGCACCGTGACAGATGCAAACTGAAAGCAGACTAAACCTGTCACGGTCAGCCCAGGCCAATGAGTGCGCCAGCCTCCCACCTGCTTGAAGGTTCCGTGGTCTCATCAGTACATTTAAAACCCTGGAGGCTGAGCCACTGCTTTCCTAAGAAAGCATCGGAGGGATGACATGGCCCTGGATGAACACGTTTTATCCCAGAGGCCCTCACACCTTGTCAGGAGGTAGAACACCTTTTATGCTGAACGACTTGCCACCTCTCCTGAGACACTGGTGTGGACAAGCTGGGTAGGTGCAAATTCATGGGAGTTGGAATAAACCTTCTGTCCATTTTCTACTTTCTGGGACTTGGGAAAGGACTGCTGTTGATTGATCTTAGTGGTGGACAATCAAGGAGCAGCAGTGTTTGGGAAGGACTGAGGCCGAGGACACCCTCTCATCACGCCTCGGTAGCTAAAAGCCACATGACTAGCAGAGGACTCTTCAAGCAGCCTCGGCTCTGCTGCAAGGGTCCGTTTCTTTCCAGACTTCCTATCAACACGCCTTGTTCAAAGTCACCACTGGGCATAAACTTGGGATTAAAAGTGATAGAAAGGACTCAGCCCTGGTCCTCCCATGAGCCATCAACCTGATAATCCTTGTCAGTTAATGTCAAAAGCCAAGAAGTAAATGGAAAGAACAATTCGGACCTGCAGGCCAGAGAACTGAGGTCAGGGGTCAGCTGGGGAGGCAGGCCAGTGTCTGCAGTGTAGAGATAATGCAGGAACGCGCGGGCAGCCTCCGTGCTCACATCACTCAGCAGGACACGCTGGGTTCTTAGGTCGCCATCTTCTACAGCGAAGAATCCTTCACTGTTTACCTGAGGGTGAAATAAATATAAAGGTTTACGGACTGGAAGGTCATGACTTGGGACGAAGCAGATGGTCTTGGGTGGGTCCTGTGAGTTTCTACTCTTATAGCCTTAGTCCGGGGATGAGCATTAGCCAGTGTCACTCCATTTTGTTGACCAGAAGTTCTGCAGTTTAAGCTGTAAAACTTCTCTGTTTCAAAATCAAATCAGGTGCTCAAGAATCCAGTTGGCTCCCTCTTGACAGACATATCAAAGGCACTAGAACTTTCTGAGAGACCAACAGCAGTTTCTTGGATTCCAACCTCACAATATCCAAGTCTAACATAAGTCAACACAGAAATGTCTGTCAGCAGCTCAACTTTATAGAGGTCAATTATAAGTCTTCATAATTATGCAAATAGAGGGGGAAAAACAATTCCGGGGGAGGAGGAAAGGATTTTTATTGAATGGGACAAGAAATCTGTTTCCCAATCCTGAGGTCATTTCCTCAGACCACTTCCTAACCTCAAACACGTCTTCTCCATGGAAGTGTAACCTATGGCAACAAAGAGGAAAAAAACGTTAGGGCAGAGGGGGGAGAGCAGGGAGGGAGAGGGGTGAGAGCAGAAATGAGTTAGCTCAGGAGGATAGGAAGACAGACTGAGCAAAGAGTGATGAGGAAAAGAGGGGCAGAGAGGCGAGGAGAGGGAGAGGGAAACGGGGGGAGTGGGAGGTCAACGGAGAAAGACAGAGGCTCAAGGGGGATGGCAGGAGCTGCATGGAGGCGCAGCTTGTTCATCACGTACTTACATACTGAATGAGAAGTGGGCATCGGGCATAAAGCACGAACTTGTGGGCATACAGCACTTCCCCGTTGTCCATCTGAAACTGGACATCACTCAGGTGTGGGTTATTTACCATGGCACTGAAGTCAGCAACCAGCAAACCGACAGAGAGCTGAAACAGGAGGAGAGCCGTCACTTCCATCTGTCACTTGCCTCTCTACCTGTGCAAGTTGCCCAACTGGGATGGTGTAGAGTGGGCAGGCGGACCCTTGCACTCCTCTCAGTAGGGTTCCTACATTAGGTTCCACCTTTAAGTTACCTTAAGTCACTCAAGTGACACAGAACAACAAAACACTAACTTCTCAAATTCTCTATCACACTGAGTTGCCTGGCCTAAAATGGGAGGGACCAGCAAGTGGAGAGGCGTGGCTATGCTAATAAAGATGAAGCTGCAGCAGTGGTGGCTGCTGGGGGCTGTGCGCGCTAGGCCTAGTGTTTCACAAACTCTGCTGTGTGGCCCTGTAACGAAACTTACCAGCCCGGTGTAGCAGACAGGCCCCCTTGTCCACATGGTTCAGGGACCCAGCTGAGAGGAGCTCCAAGTCCCTCCTCTGTGTGCCACGGTCACCAGAACTTAGTGTGATACTGATATACTGATCAGGTGACATCCACTCTAAGGAAAACTAACTTCTCACCAATTCATCACCTGAGAGCATGAACTCTTAGGGGGGAGACCAGCCCAGGACCAGCATGTTGGAGGGGCACAGTGAGTCCTGAATGAATGAATGAATGAAACGTTGAGAAACAAATGCACAGAGCAGTCGGTTGAATGAGGGGATCTCACAGAGTAATGGTGGGCCCTCTGGGCTCCCAGTCAAGCAGGCTCCAGGCTTGGCAAATGAGCTGCTCCCATAAGTTCAGTGACAAAAGGGACAAAGCCTCATGGTGGAGCCCCGACAGGGGGACAGGAGGCTCCTGTGGGCTCTTGCCTGGCTCAGCTCAAATATTGTCAAGGGCACCAGGGGACTCGGACAAAGGCTTGAAGCTGGGACAGGGCCAGGCCCACAGAAAGTTCCTTACCGAAGCCTGGCTGCCCATTTCCAGGCGCTGCTCCTCAGGTGGCAGGACAAACCCAGTCAGTGGAAGGCCACCGGGCAATGGATCCATCCCTGAGAGAAGGATTCACAGGTTAAAAGAACATCACCTCCTGGCAACGTCAGCCCTCAGGGAAAGAGCATCAACTGTGGGCTGAGCTGACCCCAAAGGCGCCTGGGAAATTCTTCAGTCGGACTTCTTCAATGACAGTGAAGCCCACAAACCACTCTTACCACTACCCCCTTCCAACAGAGAGGGGCACAAGCAGTAAAATAAACAGAATTAGCCCACCAGTCACTCGCTCTGGATAAACGGCTCTGTCCTTGGTTAAATTTAAGGAAATGGCAATAGACTTACCTGTCTCACATTCACCTTTGAGAACAAAATGAAATCACCTACAGACTGCCCTTTCTCCCCATCATATGGGGATGAGCCAGGGAACCTCAAAAATGAGCTGCCTTCATGGTCTTGGTCACAGGGAGGCGAGGGCCCACAGGGTGGGGCTGGCCCAGGTGTCCCATCCCGTGTCTCACCTGTGGTCCCCCTTGAGTCAGCAGAACCCCCGCTGCAGGGCAATGGGCTGGCGCTCAGCCCCTCTCTTGCCAAGTCCATGAGGTCCTGCAGGGCCTGGTACTCCCTTTGGCTGGCGGAGGGTGACAGATTCCTGGGACTGGCACTATGGAGGGCAGGTGGCATGCGCACGCCCAGCTGTGGCTGTTTAGACGACACTGGTGGCAGTGTGGGCTCCTATGTGAGACCGTGAAAGAAATTGGAAGCCAGAGTGACCACAAGACTGCCGTAACAGCCACCACCCAGACGTGAGGGCGCCAGCCATAGCCCAGCACAACCCTGGAAAGCTTTTCTTCATCACCATCTGTCAGCGGGCTTTTCTGTCACAGCGAAGTCCATGCCTGTGGTATCACATCTGCAGAAAGATCCCTGGGGGCCTCCATCTTCCTAATGTCACCTAAATGGTCTCAAGCGAGTGAGTACAGACTCGGACCCACCTGCATCAGGCTTGTCTGGTTCCTGGGCCCCATCACCCTGGGGGGCGGAGCCTGGGAACTCGGGCATTTTTAAAAAAAATCTCCTCTAGGAAACAAAAATAAATTTTGGGAACCAGGGGCCCCTCCCCCATTTTTTACAAGGAAAAGCCATTTAGGGGGCTGCAAAAGAAAAAAAAACCGATATGGTTGAAACCCTCTGGGTTT
>NW_005877865.1:0-8225 GCF_000147115.1 Myotis lucifugus | reverse complement strand
CAGAAGCCCTCTGACACGGTTGTGTGGGAGTGAGCGGTTGTGTGGGAGTGAGCGGCCTGGTGCCCGCAGTCACCTCTGGACACTGAGGGTTTCACGGCACCATGTTTGCAAGCTCCTGCCGGCACCTTCTGGAACGGTTGCCTGAGGCCCCGTCGCTCTGTTCTGCTGCCCGAGATGGTGCTCTGGGGCTTGGATCTCAAGGACCCTTCGTACTGGACGTTTCCATCCTGTGACGCCATCGAGCACTCTCATTGGGTGAAGTGTGTGCCGTAGCCAGATCACGATGCGCACCCCACTGTCAACCTTTACCAGTTAATCCCATGAGAAAAACTCTGACCAAACTTCGGGAACCCTATGGCCCCAGGAAGACAAGCTGAAAAGTTGGAAAGGAAACTGGATGGAAGATTTTATTATGAAACCATCTCCCCACAAATGCTTACTATCCACCATATACCTCCCTGGTCCGTCAGTAGAAACGCGGAGTGTTACAGTGTGTCCCCTGTCCTCCGTCCTGGGGGTGGGGGAGACCTCGGACCACGGACCCTTGCCCTCGAAGCATTGCCAGGCTCTTGGGCACCAAGGCGCACACCATGGCAGGGATCAAAAGCATCCAGTCCTCCTGGTGGGAAATTTCCTGTCGAATGATTTCAGCTTCCAGATTGAAATGCCTGAGTCTTGTGATTATTCACTGAAAGAGCTAAAGAGATATCCCCGTGTTTAAAGAACAAGTTCAGATAATGTAACCCCCAACTGTAAGCCGAGACCCAATGCTGGCTGACACTGATGGCTCATGTGAAGTGTGGTGGGTTTCTCCTCAGCCAGATGGAGTTTTATCTTGTTGAGCTGAGAGTCTGTGCTGAAGAAGCAGACAGTGACCAGGGCTGCTGTGGAGAATGCCCTAACCCCAGGGAATGACTAAGTAGGGCAAGTGGCAAGGATGTAAAAATAGGACGAACTGTGGGCATGCACTGGCGCCCGCTCTGGACGGGGCTGGGCTGGCCTGTCACAGGTGCCAGGAAATGTGAGCTGGGCCGTCCCTGGCCGCCAGCCATCCCTGTCCCTGTCCCTGTCCCTGTCCCTGTGAGCTGGGTCTGCAGGCCACGCCTCTGCCTCAGGACTCAGGATTCGGTTGTGAATGACAGGGCTGTGACTTGAGCCCAAGTGGTCCAACCCCTTGGCCATCTCTTTGCCCCTGCCCACCCCCCTTTCACGTGGGCAGGAAATGGGGAGTGGGCAGGAAATGGGGAGTTCAACGTGGAGCAGTTTCCTTTCACAGGAGGAGAGAACATTGGCTCCATGGGCGTTTTAACTCCTTCCATTCACACCAGGCTTTGGTGATCACCCCCCAGGCAATTGCCTATTAAGAATAGTGGAGCTTCTGAAAGACCTTCTAGAGCAGTGGTTCTGAACCTTCCTAATGCCATGACCCTTTAATACAGTTCCTCATGTTGTGGTGACCCCCAACCATAACATTATTTTCGTTGCTACTTCATCACTGTAATGTTGCTACTGTTATGAATCGTAATGTAAATACCTGATATGCAGGATGTATTTTCATTGTTACAAATTGAACATAATTAAAGCATAGTGATTAATCACAAAAACAATATGTAATTATATATGTGTTTTCCAATGGTCTTAGGTGACCCCTGTGAAAGGGTTGTTCGACCCCCAAAGGGGTCGCGACCCACAAGTTGAGAACCACTGTTCTAGAATATGTTATTTTAAAGCAACTCATTTGTGTGAAAAGGTGTTGTCGCTCACTGAGAAAACAAACGATGCGGAGAAAGTCCAAGCCCGTCTTTAAGACATTGCAGTCCAAGGCAGATGAGATCCGTGGTTTCCTTCGGAGTCCAGGGGCCCTGAGGCTGCTCCCCGCTCAGGGCGCTCCTGGGCCACTCGTCTCCTCACTTGATCTCTGCCCCCACCTCTTCACTGCCTCTCCCCCGCTGTTTCCAGGATGTTCCCTTCTGAGATCCCACTGCCCTGAGCCATGGTTATCTGAGTTCCTTGGCCTTAGTTCGTGGTGTGTTTACTGAGCCAACAGCCTCCAGCGGCCTCCGTACTGCTGCAAAACGCTGCCCAGACCCCCTCCAGCCTCCCTGGACCAGACCCAGGCTGTGGCCACTTGGATTGGCCACTTGTCCTCTTCTGGGACTTGACGACCTGGAGCTCTGGATTTCCTGGGCAGTCCCTCTGTGACAGGGCCACACCCATCCATGGGGTTGCCTGGAGAAGTCCCAGGGGCTGGGGCCACAGCCCTCACCTGCAGAGATGGCCTGGACCCTGCACAGGCTTTAGGTCAGAGGCAGACTCACCAGGCTGCCTTGCCAGCTGCTGTCAGCTCCAGCACTAACCAGTGAGAGTGGCCTCAGGATAGTGACCACCCACATTGGCCTCTGCGACCCTGGGGTCCTACAGCCTCATGGGGGTTCAGGCTGCAGTGGGCCCAGGTGCAGCTGGACTCTAACCCGTAGCAGGTGGGCTCAGACCTGGACAGTGCCCTGTGTTCTAATGTCACGTGGGTTGAAAGCGCAGGTTTCGAGTATGACAGACCTGTGTTCAAGGTGCACATAAGCCACTCGGTCCCCGAGCTTCCGGCCCTTAAATACAAAGGTGTAGAAGGCCCAGGCCTCGCTGGGGCAAGCACTCAGCAAATGTTAGCCTGAGAAAAAAGACACATGGGGGCCTGCAACACAGGCCAAATTCAGCCTACAACCTCCTTTTATAAATAAAGTTTTATTGGACACAGTTGCACCCATTGTTTATGTGTCTATGACTGCTTTCATGTAAGAAAGGAAGAGTTGTCACAAAGAACTTATGTCCCACAACGCCTAAACTATTTACTATGTGGCCTTTATGAAAAACATTTGCTGACTCCCTAGCCAGTTTGTTCAGTGGCAGCGGTTCTCAACCTGTGGGTCGCGAACAATGAAAATACATCCTGCATATCAGATATTTACATTACGATTCATGACAGTAGCGACATTACAGTTATGAAGTAGCAACGAAAAAATTTTATGGTTGGGGGTCACCACAACATGAGGAACTGTATTAAAGGGTCGCGGCATTAGGAAGGTTCAGAACCACTGGTTAAAGTGATGGCCCTCAGACTATAGGTCGCAGGTTTGATTCTGGTCAAGGGCATATACCTCAGTAGCAGGCGTAATCCCCAATCCTAGGTTGGAGCACGCACAGGAGGCAACCAATCGATGTGTCTCTCTCACATCAATGTTTCTCTCTGCCTCTCCCTCTCCCTCCCACTCTCCCTAAAAATCAATGGGAAAAATACCCTCCGGTGAGGATTAACAACAACAAAAAAAGTTTGCCAACTTCTGACTTAAACCAACAGGAGAATTCTCATGGTTCCACTTTTAGGCCTGAGCCCACCTGGCCCCATTGCACCTCTCTTTGGGGACACCATGGCTTCACCGATGGACAAGAAGCCATGGAAAAGACCCGCAACCAAGGTCAGGGACCCGGCAGCAGGCAGGGAGGCCCACTTGGGTCCGGCCTGGCACGGGTGATGCGCCTTGGTTCCCGTGACTCAATCTTCCCAGGCGGCCAAAGGAGAGGGTCCTCCTTGTAGTCTCTCTCTTGCCCTCCTGTCACTCCCTCTGTAACACAGGCACATGGGGCCACACTGCTGACCAGGAGAGAGCCCTCACCTCAGCCAGCACTCGTGGGACAGGCTCTCCCTGGCCTTCAGCTAGAGAGCCAGCCCGCTCACCGAGCCTTCAAAGAGCCGGGCCTCTCACCCGGGGTCCAGGCAAGGGGATATCCCACCCGCGTGGCACTGTCAGGCCAGGGCACTGCACTAACCACTGGGCCCTCCCCCCTCTTCTCGGGTTTGGAGATGGAGACTCACAGGGAGCGGTGTGGCCGATTTGACCAGTTACAAAATGGTGGGCCCTGAGTCTGACCCTGCATCTGTGCCCTGGCCTTGGCCTCTGCCCCGGCACCAGCAAGCCTGTGGCCCAGGAGTCACGGTCCATGCACACCTATGGAGCACCAACTGCGTGTCAGCCCTGGGTGAGGTCCCGAAGGGGAGCTCACATTCTGGTGGGATGGACAGGTGGACACGAGATACGTGGGTATAAGGCGCAGCTGTCAGATGGTGCTAATCAAGTGAGGGAGACAGAGAGGGCCACGGGGTGCGAGGGGTCCCCTTTACAGGGCACGGCCACAGAAGTCTCTGTTCTGGGAGGTGATGTTTTAGAAAAACCTAAAGAAACACAGGGCTGTCTGAGAGAAGACAGGGGAGGCAGAGAGCATAGCAAGTGCCCAGGCCCTGAGTCAGGAAGAGGCCTGGCCGGATCGGGAACAGCCAAGAGGCCGTGCGGCTGGGGGAGAAGGGGGGGAAGTGGAAACTAGGAGGTGAAGTCAGACAAGTGAGGTGGCAGAGAGCCCGTTCACCTGTTGGAGCTGCTGGGATTCCATCCTCTTCCTGCGTGTGGGTCCTCCACGCCCCTGTTCATGACCTCTAGAGGCTCTGACCCTGAGAGAGGAGCCCTCAGCATCTCAGCTAATCTCTAGCAAAGGGCTGTGAGCTGGGCCTGGGCCAGCATGCCTTGTGGTGGGAGCGGAGGGGGGAGGAAGAGATGGTGGAGGACTCCTGAGGAGCGCCTGAGCGATGCCTTAGTTGTGGGTATGGAGACACACACACACCCACACGGAGGTGCCCCAATGTCAGCGCCCTTAGAGAGCCAGCCTTCAGTCTCAGCTCAGCTGTGCCCTTCAGGCCCACGTGGGGGTCTCCACATGCTAGGGGGGGGGGGTGCATGGTTGTCTGCCCTGAGCCCTGGCTGAGGACAGCCCTTTGCCTCACAGGCAGCCGCCCGGCTTGACTGTGTCCGAGTGCAAGGGCGTTGTATTTCTTCCCTCCCCTTCGTTCCGCGGATGGAAATGGCTTTCCCGCAGGCCTGCCTCTGATAAGGCCCAGGAGTGAGGACGGCAGAGCTAAACCTCTTATCAGGCAGCTGCAGGGGACGCGGGGCCCGCGCTGGCAGGTCGGGTGCTGATAAGGTGGCCCTGGGCCCGGCCACTCAGCTGATTTCTGAGGCCCGCACCTGGAGCCCAACCCTCAGAATAGGGACCGCGAGGCAGGGAGCTTTCCTGCCTTGGACACCAAGGCAGGCTTCTGGTGGCCACAGGCAGTAGGACTGCGGGAGCCATTAGGGACAACGGTTTGGCAAGGAGGTTGATGGGGCAGCGGTCTCTACAGGGGCCTTCAGGCGGGGAGCAGGCGGGGGAGCTGAGCCTCCCACGGTGCATCAGGACTCCGAGTGGGATCTGAACCCGCTCAGGTTCCCGGGGAGGCACCCACTGCGTTCTGTGGGCAGGACACTGGGACTGGGAAATGGAAGGGCTTCTGATGTGTGACCAGGTTTGAAGCCAGGTTTGCTGGCCCCTTGGCTGCCTTCCTCCCTCCTGGGAGCTCTGATTGGGAGGAGAGTAAAGAACTGGTCCCCCAACCTCCACCCCGCACGCCACGCACACCCTATTTAAAGGCAGAAATCCTACCTTCAAAAGTTAGCTCCTTCTCCTTTAGGCTTGGGTCACTGTAAACTTCCTACCGTTAGGGTAGGGCAGACTGAGTTAGCGGGCTGGTTTTGAGCCTAGTTATCCAATCTGTAAAATGGGCCTCTCTGACCTTAGTTATCTAATCTGTAAAATGGGCTGTTCATCCCAGCTTCACAGAGCTGTGCCCAGTGCACCCCAGAAACCACAGGTGGAGGGCACATCACCGCTGGCCGCCAGCTCAGCCTCACCCTGGGTGGCAGGGCAGGGCTGGGCCGCAGCGGGCAGCCACGGGCCCTTGGGTTCAGGTGTGGGTTTGTCCTCACTCTGTCCTTGGCAAGGGATGCTGTCTCCGAGCCTGAATCTTCTCCTGCATAAAGAGGGGTGGAAGTACCTGCTGGCAGGGCTGCCTGGGATTTCAGCTGATGAGAGGCACCACAGACCGCGTTGTCCCACGGGAGCAGATTTTATGAGAAGCATCATCAGTGTGATAAGGTGCAAAGAAGCCCCAGCGTGGAGCAGACCCATGAAAAGCAGCCAGCATGAGCCCAGCGACACCTGGCTGCCCTCCGCCCAGGCTCTTATTGCACACAGATGCGTATAGAGGCCACGGGCCTCCAGACAGCAACCTTCCCACAGGGCAGGGCAGGCAGGGCTGCAGGGCACCCTGCCAGTGGCTGGAACCTTTCCTAGAAAGTGCTGCCACCCAGAGGTGCCACAGGATGGTGCCGGGAGGGCCCAGAACTTGCGGGAAAAGCTGGCGGCATGCCAGGACAGCATCTCCTACTCAAACCCCCAATAGCATCATGGAGGCGGTCTGCCCTGAGATGGAGACTGATCTCCAGACCTGGGGTTGCAACTGAAATATCGAGAAATGTGACTCTCCCAGGCACCAAGGCTGGCAACTGCGGAAGCCAGAGAAAGGGCCGACTGAGGGTGTGCAAGAGGCCAGCCAGGAGCTGCTCAGATGAGCTGGTGCCTGGGGAAGGCAGAAGGGGCTTCTCACATCCCTTCCCTGAAATCAGTAAGCGCGTCGCTGAGTCATTAGAGTCACGGGATAGCGCATGTAACACCCTCTGCAGTGTGGGAGGTAAGCACCGGAGGTGGTTTTGGCCACCTAGCGCCTAGTAGGTGCTCAGGTGCATTGGTCTAGCGATGACTGCAGGTGTCTGGATGACTTCTCTGCTGCATTTTACTGAACTGAGGGAGCTTTCACTCAGTAAGCTTTTGATGACTACCTACTATGTGCCGGCCACACTGCAAAATGCTGGGACATCGGGAGGAAGATGCCCCTGCCTTTCCCGCAATGACAGGAGTCCGCTCTGACATGTTTGATGAGTCTGTCCCAGTGACAGGAGGTCATTCCCCCTGGAAGGGCAGAACAAACACCCCCTGTGGGTGGAGCTGGGCCTGTGTGGGTTGATGTGTGTGCATCCACCAGACAGGCCAGGAGTGGGCATTTCAGGCCAAGGGAACGGCATGAGCCAGCACCAGGAAATGTGAAATAGAGGGAGTCCATGTGACCTACATGGGTGTGACCCACAGGGGGCTCCTGTGGGGGCAGGTGGGATGGGAACTTGTGAGATGACAGTGTGGGACTCAGGCTGGCTTTGGCTCATGACCGGGAGTGCTGTCCTCTGGGTGTGTCCCTACCGGGAAACTCCCAGTCTATCTGGTGAGTTGACGGAAGGACTGAACAGTCTGTGGAGGTGGCATGTAATTTTTAGGACATATTTATACTTTTAAAAAGTGTTGTTTATCTCAAACTCAGATATAACTGGGTTCCTGCACTTTATCTGGTAGCACTAGGAAGAGGGGCCCTGGGCATGGGTGTTTTTTAAAGGGTCCCAGGTGATGCGAATGTACAGCCGGAGCTGAGAGCCATGAGCAAGAGGCTCCTGCTGCTGTAGCCGGCCCACCTCCCTGAGTCCCAGGCCAGGCCCCCGCTGCAAAAACTTCTGCGTAGATGGAGCATTGCTAGTCTCCAAAAGCGTGACTCCCTTCTCACTCATCCCTTCCACCCAGCTCACAGATGTCTCCCACAATGGTTGAAAACCGATTTTTACATAAATTTGAGAATCTGAAACATAGTAATTTTTAAATAATTTGAAAATTACTTTAAATAATGTAAGTGTGGAAGTGATTTAATAACTGAATATATTTAAATACAAAATAATAAATCATTATTCACAGCCCTTCTTTCACTCCCATCATACTGATGTCTCTTTCATCAGCTTGTAATTATACTCTTGCCAGAACCTCAAATTCTCTAAACCTCAAGACTCCCAGCCTTACCAGGTGTGCCTTCCTGGAGCCCCGACCTCACACCATACCTCCCTCTCCATGTCCACTATCCTCAGTTCTGTTGGTCTCTCATTCTTGGTAGCTCTCAAATGTTTTTTTAATCTTGGAAGAGAGAAGCCTTCCTTCCCTTCATCCCTGAATTACTTCAGAATTTCTAAAGAATCCTTTTTCCCCCCCTGTAATCTCTCACCTGCTCACTTCCCACAGAAGACCCAGCTTCTCTAACCTGACCTTCAAAACTCTTCATGGCCCATTATTCACCAAGCAGATAAATAGTAAAGTTTATTCATGATATTGAATGTGGTAGTGATGGTAGGAGAAGTAATAAGACAAGGAAAAGGAAGAGACGGAAATAAACTCAATATAGCTACTGGAATTAGTTATTCTTTTTTTTTCTTCCT
>NW_005877864.1:0-8226 GCF_000147115.1 Myotis lucifugus | reverse complement strand
TCTAGGGCGGGCCAGGCAGAGAGGGAGGAAGGGGGCTGTTGGACTGTGAGATCCGGACTCTGGCCGGTTTTCAAAGAACAGGCGGTCGATGACGGGGTCGAGCCGATGCTGGGGGCAGCGGAGACACACTGGCTGTTACTCACCACGTGCAGCTCTGTCTGTCTAAATGAACAATCGGGAGCCGAGGTGAAGAAGGTGTCTGCCCCTTGGGATTTGGAGGCTTCGGGACACTTCACTGACGATGACCGCTGGGCCATGACTTTGAAAGAAGCATGGCAAAGTCACCCACTCCGGGAATAGGCCGGGCCGTATCCTGATGCTGCAAACCCAGTTCCCGACAGAGTGTTTGGCCTCGAAACACTATGGGATGTAATTGAAATGGAAGTTCAAGTCTAGGGTCACCGCTCTGCTTGGCACAATTAGCCATGACCCATGCCAGGCACTTTCAGGTGTGTCTGTCCCCAGACGGCCCTTCCGGCCATCCTGACTGCCACCACGAGCCACTCTCTCAGGGCCTTTGGAGACAGCGGCTTTCAGCTGGTTTAAGGTGAATCATTAGCAACCGTCCAACACACTAGCAAGGATCAGATGACTGACACATGGGGCTTTGGGAAACACACCAGCCCCTTCCATTCTCTTCCGTTCCCGCGACAGGTTCTCCCAGGGGAGCGGAGGCAGCCTCACGTCGGGGCCTGCGGTTGAACCTGCCCCACAGGTGGTGTGATTTAGCCGGCACCATGTGAATACTCAGTGTTGGAAAAGATGGTGAGCTAGATGCCAACATTTCAAAATCAGATGATTTCACATAGAACTCTAAGCTTGCTTCTTTTAGAAAGATGAAAAAACACTTGTGAAAGCTGGGCCTCCGTGCACCTGCTGGAGCCGGCGGCAGGGCCGGTCCCTTTAGCCATGGCTCTCACCACTTTCTGGTACTTGTGAACAGCACTCGGGCGGAGTCCAACTCTCATTTGTCAACTCGCAGTATATGAGTTTACAGTCCCTTACGGAGGGGGTTACCTGCAATATACTGGATCAGAGAGAACCCCCCAGACAACCCAACAACCCTGCCTCTCCTGCAGTCCCAGACGCCAGCAGAGCCAGTGTGTGCTAACCTCTGCGCCAATGCAGGTGAGAGGATATGACAGGATGGGGTGCAGGATATTAATATTTATTGAGCATCTACTTTGTGACACACTCCATCTTCCGTCCTTTTCACTTGTCATCTCATTTAACGCCTACAGGAAAATTTATGGCTTAGTAAATGGTCAACCAGCTGCATTTTCCTGAAAAGGGAACGAAGGCTCCAGAGGAAGCAGGGTGCCCGAGCAGCAAAGCACAGGAAGAAACCGCAGCTGCTGTGCTGGAGTCGGGGCTCTCTCTGGGGTGGGCTTCCTTTCAGGTGCTCTGCACGGCCAGGGGATGCTCTGGACGCTGGCAGGACCAGAGAGGCAGGCCTGCCGGGGACCGGAGAGCACTCGCCACGTCTGAGGGGAGCAGGCAGCTCAGCTCCGCTGTGTTGTTGCCACGCAGGATGGGGCGCTTGCGGGTAACACCACTGATTTTTCCAGGGAAGCGGGAAGTCCAGATGTTTCAAGGAAAATTTACTGATTTTTGAACTGGAAAGAGGAAATAAAACTTGTCTGGAGGTGGGATTTTGTCCATGGTTTTTGATTTTCATTAAATGCTTTTCTGAGTTTAGGCGGCATTGCATGGTGGTTACAGGTTCTAGATTTAAACGCTCTGGGTTCAAATCCCCACTCTGCCCGATTAGCATGTGCCCCTGGGTGAAGCACCTCACATCCCTGTGCCTCGGGTGGAGCCGCTGCAAACTTGCCGTCGTGAGGATTAAATGAGATGATAGGAGGAAATTAATAAGAACTGAGGCTGGCACGTGGTCCGGGCTCTGTAAGATCTTTTCATCCACTGAAAAGAATGAGTGTCTGTCTGAGGTTGCTATTCCTTTCTTGAGACAGTCCCTGCTTATTCTTTGTGGGGGCGAAGGATGAGGGACAGATATGAACAATTCAGGTTAACTTACGGACTTTAGAGGAATCTTAGAAGTTAAGATCCTGAGCTCGGAAATGGTGCTGCCTCTAAGAGCAGGAAAAAGAAGTGCAAACTTCCATAGTGAAATGCTAGTTAGGTATAACACTCCGAACCGCTGCCGGATCATGTGCCATGTGCTGTGTAAGCCAAACCTTACCCGGTGGGGACTTATCTGTCTGGCTAGGGAGTGGTCCTGGCAGACACAGAACCTGAGAACCGATCGTGGCCTTTAGAAGTAACTGTGGTTCACGTGCTTGTGCCTGGGGACTGGTTAGAGAGAGCTTTAGAGGAGAATGTTAATAATGGCCAAGAGTTGTGGTTCTACACGGACAGGCTGTACACGCTGTCCATTTACAGAGCTGAACGCTGTGGCACACGCCCACATGCTTCACTCTGGGGTGGTGGTGCCTTGCACATGGATTTGTCAGTTCTGATACGAGGCGCTTCAATAACAGACCCACCCCCAGCTGAGAGGGGCCCAGCTGAGATCTCAGGCTCTGCAAACCCCGCAGCCTGCACACACGACTTCTTAACTCACCTACGGACATTTCCTGAGCCCTGTGGCTGACCAAGCCTCCCCCCACTGAATCCTTCCCGAACCAGCCATGTCCGAGAGGCAAAGCTGTTTCTCTGGTGCAGGGAGCAGGGAGGCTGTGCAGAAACGCTGGCTGAACTCAGACCTGCTGCAGAAATGCCTAAGGCCCAAGGATGTCCAAAAGATTTCAGAGGCCCTCAGCTCCCTTCAAGAAAACAGCTCCCAGCCAACACCCACAGCTCTCTTTTCCTTCCCTCCGAAGGTCAGTCCAGTCTAGATCCTCCCACCTGGGTGTCCAGCTTCCAGGAGCGGGGGCCTGGGTTATCCTCACCCCTTCTCTGCAACCCCCATCTGGCCCTGGCCTCCTGATTCTGCTGCTGAGTTTGTCTAAATGACAAAGCTACCTCCTCCCTGATGGAAGATGGTCTCAAGGAGTTCTCACACTTTACAAACGCCCAGGGACCGGACAGATTAGCTGTCCATCCCAGTGATGTTCTGAGCTTGCTTGTTTAAATAGGATGCTTTGCTACACAAAATCTCATGGTGAGCCCTACTGCCCGACAGAGGCTATTTAAGACTTGATCGTGATTGAAAAGGAACTTTCCACTTGTGGGTTCTTGAAGCACTGGAGTTTCTCAGAATACAAACTGAAATCCACTGCTCACCACACGTCAATGACTTACTTTAACATGAAGAAATGAAGACCGTGAGGTTAAGTGGCAGCCTGAGGGCAGTATCGGTATCTGGTTCTTATTGCTGCTGTAACAAGCACCACAAATGTAGTGGCTTTACAACAATGAGAATGTACTTTCTTCGTGGTCTGGAGGCCCCAGGTCCTAGGTCAGTCTCCCTGGGCTCGAGCCAAGGTGTGGGCAGGGCTGTGCTTTGCTGGGAGCTCTTGGGGAGCACCTGTCTCCCTGCCTTTTCCAGGAGCGGTTCTGTCCTAATTCTCTGCAGCCTGTGGCCTTTTCTTTCCTGGCTTCCAGCATGTCCTCTTTCTCACCCAAAGAGAGAGTAGAGGAGAGGAAGGAGGAGGGAAGAGAGAGAAACATTGATTGGTGAAAGAGACATGTCAATTTGTTGCCTTCTGTATGCAACCGAGGTACGTGCCCTTGACTGGGAATCAAACTCAAGACCTTTGGGTCTGTGGGCTGACACTCTAACCACTGAGCAACCAGCCAGGGCCAGCATGGCCTCTTTCTTCTGATTACACTGGGTCCACTTGAATAATCCAGGATAATCTCTCCCTCCAGCACAAGATCCTTAATTTAATCCTATCTGCAAAGTCCCTTTTTCCATGCAAGGTACACAGTCACCTGTCCAGGGATCAGGGTGTGGACACCTTCGGGAGGGGCATAAGCCCTGTGACAGGCACTCAACGGACCCGCCCGCTCAGCCCCCCTGTCGGCTTTCTCCGCAGGTCTCTGTCGTAGACACTCACTCTTTAGCTCCACTTGGCCTGATTCAGGCCCATAATCTCTGAAGAATTGCATACATGACCACCTCTCCTGCTCGCTGCGCTCTATCCATGAATCTCTGGCAGCTCATACGCCCCTGCGCCTTGGCACAGGTTGGTGATTCTTCACGTGCTGGTGCTTCCCCCTGGAATGCTATTCCCCTGGGAAAACTCCTGCTCATCCTTCAAGACCTAACTTCATGTCACTTCCTGAGTGAAGCCTGAGTCAGGCCTGTCTCCCTGGGCTTTCCCACCTTGCCGTACCTCCAGCAGTGTCCTGCACCTGCCCACTTACTGTCTGTGAGTCCTCCGAGTATAAGGACGGTGCTTTATTCTGTCTATAATATTACTTTCATGTTAAACATGTTAACAATTGTACATGACTTCTTGTATGTAATAGGCCAACCGCAAACACTTGAGGAATGAAAGAATAAGTACATTCCTTCTACTTTTTTAGTCTGCCTTACTCTCTGCTGAACTGTTTGGGGATTCCACAGTGATTGAGACAGGCAGGGTCCCTGTGTACACACATTCATTCTGAAATACTAGAGGCCTGGTGCACGAATTCATGTACCAGTGGGGTCCCTCGGTCTGGCCTGCAGATCAGGCCAAAACTGGCTCTCCAACATCCCCTGAGGGGTCCCAGATTGCGAGAGGGCGTAGGCCAGGCCAAGGGACCCCACCGGTGCACAATTGGGGTGGGGAGGGACGTAGGAGGTTGGCCAGCTGGGGAGGGATAGCAGGAAGGCTCCAGGGTGTGTCTGGCCAGTCTCACTCAGTCCTAATCTGCTGGACCCCAGCAGCAAGCTAACCTACCGGTTGGAGCATCTGCCCCCTGGTGGTCAGTGCACGTCATAGTGAGTGGTTGAGTGGTCTTACCATATCATTAGCATATTATGCTTTGATTGGTTGAACGGAAAACCGGACGACCGGACACTTAGCATATTAGGCTTTTATTATATAGGATAACTGGGCAATGGAGTAGAGAAGAGGGGCAGTGGGTGCTGGAAAGCTGCTTTAAATGGGTCAGGGAAGGTCACTCTGGAGAGGAGGCGACATTAAGCTGACATCTGAAGGATCAGAAGTAGCCAACTGTGCAGAGGTCCGAGGGCTTAGCAGGTCCCAGTCAAAGGAAAGAACAAGTGCAAAGGCCCTGAGGCAGGAAGGAGCTTGGTGTGTGAAGGGATGAAATGGCGCATGGGAAGCATGATGCACTGAGAGAGGACCCAGACCATGTGCTGCCTTGCAGGGCAGGACCAGGAGAGTGAGCACTGGCCCAGGTGCAGGGACAGAAGGAATGGTTGCTGAGCTCAGCAGACAGAGATGCTGCCAGTGGAATGGGTGCTTCGTGTCCCTCCCCACACCTCCCTCAGCCTCACGTAAGATCACTGCCTGCTCCCTGGGGCGGAGACGGCCCTCATTCATCTCGGGAAGTGGGAGGGCAGCGCAGCCACACAGACAAACTAGAGAACACAAAGGCTGCCCGCCCAGCCTGTGTTGAAGCCGTCAATTCCGAATTCTGTGCGCTGCCAGGGACAGGGCCATTGATTTTCCCTTCTGGAATGCATGTCCTACAGAGTCCTGGCAAATAGAAACCGAAAAAACAGGAAAGCACAACTGCTGAGGAAGACAGGCCAAAGGGACATAAAAAAACCAAACAACAACCATCTATACAGGTTTTTACCTTTTCCCTATTACGCTTGGCTGGACTGTGGCTTGTCCTCTCTGCCCCCCGCCCCAATTAATTTTCTCCCGATCTCTATGTCTTCCTGATTCTTTCCTCCCTCTCTCCCTCCCCCTGCCTCACCCCTCTCCCTCTCCTTCTCCCTTCTTTCTTGCCATGGCTTTGTCTGTTATGGCACCTACCACAGCGTTTACACACAGCAGTAAGACAGGTGTTGTTGAGTGTTGGTCTATCAGGGGTGGGGAACCTTTTCTCTGCCAAGGGCCATTTGGATATGTATAATATCATTCATGGGCCATACCAAATTATCAACTTAAAATTGGCCTGATGTATTTGGTCATACATTAAAATAACTCACCCCTAGTGCCTTGGCAGGGCCAGACCACATGATTTCACAGGCCTTATATGGTCCGCGGGCCAGACGTTCCCCACCCCTGGGCTATCTACAGGCCAGTCTCTCCAAGCGGCTCTTCCTCCACATCAATCTGCTCATCAAACTGCCTGTCTCTTTAAATACAGCCCGTCTCCCCCTTCCAGGCAGCAGCAGAGTGGGACCAGCCCATAAAGTCACCTTTTAGTAACTGCAGAGTGGTGTCCCCAGCTAATTACTTTCTCTCATCTCTGGAGAAGCAGGAAGCAATTAGGGGGTTCCTTGCACTGCCCGGGGGCAGGGTACCCCGTCCCCTCAGCACCAGTGTGCAGGGTGGTTCCACACTCCCACAGGGTCCCAGCGCCTGCGTCCTTTCTCTCGCTCTGCTGAGAGCTGTGCGCTTGCCTCCCTGCCTCTGTGAGTCAGACCTTCGCTCACCAGCAGCCCCTGGTACCACCCATTCTCCCTGCTGCTGGCATGGCTGAGTGAGGAGGGATTTGTGTGCACAGACGTTCAATGCACAGAGTCCAAAAGACGGTCGGGTGTGCCACTGAGGGCAGGCTCGGCGGGGAGGCCTCGGCCCGCTGGGGTCTGCTGACTTTAGGCAAATTGCACCGCCGATTGAAACTGAACTCTTTCATCTGGAAAGTGGGGACATCACAGACTCTTCCTCCTTGAAGGGGAATGTTAGGGCAAGCAAAGAAAATCCATGTCACAATGACAAAGTGACAAAAAGTAGAAAGTCTTCCCTGGCCAGCTTGGCTCAGTGGATAGAGCGTCAGCCTGCGGACTGAAGGGTCCCAGGTTCGATTCCGGCCAAGGGCATGTGCCTGGGTTGCGGGTTCGATTCCCAGTAGGGGGTGTGCAGGAGGCAGCTGATCAATGATTCTCTCTCATCATTGATGTTTCTATCTCTCTCTCCTTCTCCCTTCCTCTCTGAAATCAATAAATATATATTTTTTAAAAAGTAGAAAGTCCTGGATTTTCTCCTCTTTTTTAAAAATTATATTTTTATTGATTTCAGAGAGGAGGGGGGAGGGAGGTAGGGGGAGAGGGAGAGAGAGAGAGAGAGAGAGAGAGAAACATCAGTGATAAGAGAGAATCATTTATCGGCTGCCTCCTGCACGCCCCTCCTGCACGGGGGACTGAGCCTGCAATCCAAGCATGTGCCCTGACCGGGAATCGGACCATGACCTTCTAGTTCATAGGTTGACACTCAACCACTGAGCCACGCCTGGCAGATTTTCTCCTCTTAATGAAGCACATGGAATCATGGACAGGCCCAATTGCGGTCACTTCACAACCCGCTTGTCCAATAATGTATCTGCTACTCCTATTACTTAAGTAATAGTCTCAGCTCACACAGGGGCAGAGGAGGGCGGGCCTGGGAGCTGGGTCTTGAACAGACTGAGGAGGGGATGGGCATTCCTGGGATTTAACAGTTGCCACTCATCACTCATAAGACAATCTGCCTGCGGGTAGCTGAGGTCTAGTAGGACGGGCAGTGCTTCCCTAACAGGTTTCGTACAGACGTCATTTCTGCACAGCGCTTCCCATTTTGCATGTACGGATACAGATTTAAACGCACAACTTCATTATCGTCTTGACCAGATGTTCCCCTCTTTGAACTTGCTCCTCAGCTCCAATCCGCTGTCTCTAATTACCCACATGACCTTTTCTCTCACGACTGTAAGATTATTTACTAGTAGTTGGACTTCCTCTTATAAAACCCATGGAAGCTGAGGCCCGTAGACCAGCAGGAACCGGATGGCACGTCGGCCCCGAGTTTCTGAGCACACATTGTCCAGGGAGGACGTGACATCACTCCACGCCCGACTCCTGCCCTTCCAGCCTGGCTCTCCCGCCTCACCTTCCAATCTCCGTGGGCTGGAAGCTCCAAGGAGGCGGAGCTCACAGATCTATCTACTTCACCTTAGGTTTCCCCTGAACTGGCATTTAATAGGCTCAGAAAAATATTCTGACGGCTGCACGGATGAATGGCTGCGAGAACCTGCCATCATTCTCTGCGTTGTCAGAGCCCGTAGCGCATCGCTTTCTGCTTCTTTTCCCCTGGCGCCCGTAACTCGCTGTTGAGTTGCCCTCACGGATTCCTCCTTTCACTTCGACGGCTCCAT
>NW_005877863.1:0-8227 GCF_000147115.1 Myotis lucifugus | reverse complement strand
AGTCACCAGTTTGGCCCCAGGATGCTATACACATTCATAGTAAGATACCTCAAGAAGGCACCAACCCACTGAATCCCCTTTTTAAATCCAGAATCAGTGTTTCAAAGTAACCATTTCCTGATAATTGTTAGAAAAAATTATTTTGTGTAAAATGCATTTTAAATCTCACGCTTAAGAGAGTGAAAGCAAAGAAAAAAAGTTGACAACTAATGACATCCATAAAAACTAAATGACAGTATTTGAATCCTTCAGGTTTTACTCATATTCTGAAACAGTGATTTCTTAACTCACAACATGGATTTCATCCATGATGGTATTTTAAATCTCCCAGTTATGTGTGCACTTTGAAAGAATATTTTCTTAACCTATAAAGTGAACTAAATCAGGAATTTTACTGGGTCAAAAAATCTTTTTTATGAAATAGTTTCTACTTTTTTAAAAAGATAGAAAGATTTCTGAGAAAATATGGTATAGAAAGTCACAGAAATGCAAACCTTTATTACTGTTTTACAATAAATTTAATAAACAAAAGTAAGTCAAAATTAAACCTATAGCACTTAGACATAAAAAGGAGGATAGATAGACCCATATTTTAACTTTAAAGGTATAGTTTGGGAGCAGAAATTTTAGCAATTAATAAAAGACCCATTATCTATTGCTCTGAAAACTATCTGGTGAATGGACAAGATTTCTGTAATTAGGAATAAAAGAGCTAGGGGTGGAGGTAGAAAAACAAGAATAAAAAGGCATACCATGTTTTTCTCTATGCCAATAGAGGGTTGGGATTTGCTCCATCACATGTTTGAAGCAATTTGACAATCCTGGAGAGATTTTGGATTGTCGCAGTTCAGATTGGGGACACTACCTGCACCTATTGGGTAGAGACCGGAATGCTGTCAAGAATGTAAGGCCCAAACAGCTCCTTGCAAGGAATTATCTGGCCCAAAACATCAATCATGCCAAGGCTGAGAAACCTCTTCTAGGCTAAAGTCTCTCTCTTCCTCCAACAAAAAATTATGACCAAAAATTTATTATATTCACAAAAATAAAAGTAATGAGTATTTGTCTACTCTTTGTGCTTTGTTAATATAACTGCATACAGCACTGTAGAATGAACTATGGGGCATTCACATATGGGATTCTCAAATTGGACCATTTTTTTAATAAATAGACATAAATTATATATTTGTCCATTTCTGTACGTGTTTATCATGACATTACTGTGTTCCAGCGGGGACAACTTGCCTCATAATTTCCATTCTATGGAAAGTTTTCTGGGCATTGGGATTGACTAACCCAGTAGCCTCAGGGTGACCTCTTGGAGGATGGCAGAGTGGCTACATCAATACATTTCTTCCCAGGTTAGCTTTGCCTTTGGGCTTTTCATTATTGTTTCTATTTCCTATAAGGTGGGGTTGTGTACATTTTTTTAAGGATCCCCCAGAAAAATAACATTGGGTGGCAATTTCCCTCATTTATTTCTTAAATTCTTATTAATGGTGGTTGTGGTAGACCTAGCAAATTCTGCAAAAGCTGTAAGCAAATAGTTGTGAATTTGAGCAGAGAAACTCCCATGCAGAGAGCTGTTAGATTCCCCCAGGCGATCAGATGTATTTTAATAAGAATTGTCTTTGCTGCAAGACCCAAAAGCCATGATTGTTTACTGTAGACAGACAGTGTTGCAATTGTCATACAGCTCCCTCCAGTTGGGGGTTATGTACAACTGACAATAAGTACTGTGAGAAGGTTAGCTTCAGGAAGAGTTCACAAGACAGGCGTAGTCCCCAATTGGTTTAGAAATGCATTGGCCCAGGTAATATTATGCTGTATACATTGCCTTCCTTGTACATATTGCTAAGTGGCCAGGAAGAGAGTTCATGGTAAGAGTCCCTTGGCCATGTGGCTACTGCAAGATCTTTTCATCTCAATAAATACTGGAGGGAGAGAGATCAATATAATTAATAGGAAAAGAGACCAATATTTGTAAGGGCATACATTGTTGGCAGGGGTTATTTTTATCATTATCCCAGGGATTAGGAAGAGCTATAATTTTATATCTATAATTTTATAGTTTTTATTGGTGCAGACTCTGGATTACAGAGTTTTAATTTGATTGCACCTATCATGAGCATCCTGGGTATAGTAGTAGGTGCATACTATCTCTGGACATTTCTTAAATGTGACTTGGTAGGAAGTGGTTTATTGCTCTAATTGGTAGTTAATAATAATAGTGGGTTGTACCTTATTTGAAGTAAAAGTTATCCCATAGGGTTTAGAAGGAATTTAGGACTTACATGTGGCATTTTGGAGTCTGGTTTTGCAGAGGTAGATGTTGCTAGTAAGGGTTGATACAGAAGGAAGAGTGTGATCCTCAGGGTTGATGTATGTGATCATGTTAGTAGGATTTACTAACCTGATTAGCCAACAGTGCGGTTCCCATTGTCCCCAGTCTGACCCATGTTATGTGTCTCCCTGTGTTGTACACGGAGTGTGTTGTTTCCAGACATACCTTGTCTGCAGTGGGATGTAAATTACCAGGACAAGAGTGGTCCACAAATGGATGTGTAGTGGACACTGGTGAGGAAGTGGCACGGAACCAGAGTAAGGGTGAAAGAGAGATTATCTGTGGCCTGCAGTATAGGATCTGATTATCCCCTGGCTTTCCCCAAAATATTGTTACCCAATCCAAGGGTTATTAGTTCCACTTCCTGGATGCCAGAAGTAAGGCCAGGTTTGTTCCAAAACCTGCCATTAGTTGAGGAAAGTACAGTTGACCTTTGATAAAATGGGACTTAGGGAAAACGACACCTCCTGCAGTCAAAAATCTGCCATCATTCTTGTCTTCCCCCAAATTTACTATAGTTATTCTTCAGTATTCATAAGGGATTGGTCCCAGAACCCTCACAGATATATGTGGATGCTAAAGACCCTTATGGAACATGGCTCAGAACAATGAATTCAGGCGACTCTCAGCATCCGCAGATTCACCGAGAGTGAGAATACTGTTTTCAATCCATGGTTGGTGAGCCTGCGTGTGAAAGGAGGAACGGAGGATACAAAAAGCCACCTCTCTTGAAAAAAATCCACGTAGAAGTGGACCTGCACAGTTCACACCTGTGTTGTACGAAGGTCAGCTGTAAATGGGCATCAGATAAGGTGGCCTCTCTTTCCAGAGAGTGGTAAGCAGTTTGTTTGGCTTCTGCTGAATGATGCGAGGCTACAAGCTGATGGCTCCTTAGTGGGTGGTTCATACAGGGCCTTGTCAGGACTAAAGGGAAAGAGGGCAGCTCTGTATTTTATTTATTTATGTAATTCTTTTGATATATTTTTATTGATTTCAGAGAGGAAGAGAGAGGGAGAGAGAGAGAGGCAGAAACACCAATGATAAGAGGGAATTATTGATCGACTGCCTTCTGCATGCCCCACATTGGGTATCAAACCCGCAACCTGGGCATGTGCCCCTGACTGGAATCAAACTGGGGACCCTTCAGTCTGCAAGCCGACACTCTATCCACTGAACCAAGCCAGGTAGGGTGAGGCTCTGGATTTTCTGAGAGAGAAGAGAAAGGTGTGAGGACCAGATGGCTGTTTCTTTGATATGGGCAGCAATGTCAGGGTTCCCACATCTGTAAAAACTGGTGATTGGATGTGTCTGGTGTGTTATATAAACCCCCAGCAAAAGGTTGCCAGTATTCTCTCGGTAGTCTCCATGTTAATTATCCATTAAAACATGGGTAGTTATGCTGAGTGTGTGCACATGTGTATTTATTTAATGCAAGTCAAAATTGTGAACAGTGTTTTTTACTATTTGGGGACTATTGACTTCCAAATTCTCTCTAGTTTGCAAGTTCAGTGATACTACTGCTGAAGCATCTATAATAATAAAAGCGTAATATGCTAATTAGACCTGAAAGCTGAATGACCTTCCGGACATCATTCCGGACATCCTTCTAGACAAAGCTGCAGCAGCGGGGGCTGAGGCGATCAGGTAGGCAGGCGAGCAGTTAGGGGAGATCAGGTAGGCAGGCAGGCTAGCGTTTAGAAATGATCAGGCAGGCAGGCGAGTGGTAAGGAGTGATCAGGCAGGCAGGTGAGTGGTTAGGGTTGATCAGGCAGGCAGGCAGAGTGGTTAGGGGTGATCAGGCAGGCAGGCAGAGTGGTTAGGGGTGATCAGGCAGGCAGGCAGAGTGGTTAGGGTTGATCAGGCAGGCAGGCAGAGTGGTTAGGGGTGATCAGGCAGGCAGGCAGGCGAGCGGTTAGGAGCCAGAGTTCCCGGATTAGGAGAGGGACACCCTCCACCCCCACCTTCACCCCCCACCCCCTCATGCAGGAATTTCATGCATCGGGCCTCTAGTGATAGTATAAGAAAAAAAACCAAGCTATGTTATTTTGTGATTCTCATTTGTGCATTTGCTTTGGGGTGAAATGGGAACCTTGACCTGTTTATAGGACTATGGCACCCCCTGTAAAGTAGTTTTCTTTACCCCTCAGTAACATTAGCAGACCTTTCATGGATAAGGCAATAGAAGACCTTTGTAGGTATCCACCATTGTTAAATCATATTTAATGACTCCTCCCACTACAGGGAGAGGCCCTATGAAATCAATTTGCCTGTTCTGACTCAGCCCTTCTCTGTAAAATTTTTGGAGCCTAAACTACAGTTAATATGATAAATGGGTGATTGCTACGGAGACTTCTGCACTACCTAAATGGCAAACAACTTTAATAATAATAATTTTATTTAATAATAATTTCGCCCTAACTGGTTTGGCTCAATGGATAGAGCGTCGGCCTGCGGACTCAAGGGTCCCAGGTTTGATTCTGGTCAAGGGCATGTACCTTGGCTGCGGGCATATACCCAGTAAGGAGTGTGCAGGAGGCAGCTGATCAATGTTTCTCTCTCATCGATGTTTCTAACTCTCTATCCCTCTTCCTTCCTCTCTGTAAAAAATCAATAAAGTATATTTTAAAAAAATAATAATTTCTATTATTTTTAATGATAACATGATGGGTAGATATGCATTTTATTATAATTATAAACACTATTTTTAAAAATAATTATGTAAACTTCATGACTTTAAGTAAGTATTGTTTTAGAGAATTCAATGGTACACTAGAAAAGTACTCTCTATAGAATTAGTTTTGTGAACAGGATGGTTTTAACTCCAATTCCTGATGTAACAAATAAAAATATTTGAGTATTATAAAATCTATTTTGGTTCTTACACATAGAGTTTAGAGTGTAGAATTGATATTGTATAAAGATATGATTTTAAGAATAATAATTTACAAATAAACATATATACTTTGCCTTATCTAGAATATCTTTCTAAAACTATAATTTTTCTATCTCCCTAGGAACACCTGAAGCAATTTCAACTGGCGTTATACTGGCCTGGTAAGTTAAGTGCCAGAGTACATTTCATGCACTTGGGCAATAGTCTTGTTACTCTCTGTGAAACATTCTTTAATCAGAAATGTCTTTCATTTTGACTTTTTCATTTTTATTGTGGCCAAGATTAAAAATAATTTATGATTGTAAATTTTATGCAATGGATTTTAGGTCGCCTAGCTACCTACCTTACTTGGTATTCCAAAAATGTTATTCTATATTTGAGTACCGTAAACACCAAGTCTTCTTAGAATAGAAACAGATTGTTTGACATTTGGTTGTTCTTTATTTCGATAATAGTGGTGCATATAAAAAGTTTAGCTTTTAAAAAAAAAACTTGTCAAGTGAGCTTAGAAAAAATAGTTGATTTTACTCAAGGATTTGGCCATGCTTTAAGTATCAGACAAAAAAAGCTGGGATTGATAATGGTAATAGCAAAGAGGATACTTTCTTCATTTCAACAGTGCTTATAAAGATCAGTTTTCATGCCAATAATTGCTAAACAATAATTAATAATTTCATACACTCTATTAACAACAGGTGGAATGACAGGAAGAATGACAGGATCCCAGTGTTATTGAAAGTGGGATCCTAACAGCTTTGTACTATTTAATAATAAGATAGCAAACAGACTTTGGTGCATGTTCAATTTTGGGGTATGCCAAAGAAACTAGAGTTAACAGCTGAACAAATAAATCATGTTCAAAACCGTGGTTGAATTTAACAAAATTTATTCAGCTGGTTAAAAAGATTGCTGGGGACACTGTAGGTAAGGTTTCCAAAATGTAATTGGGAATGTGAAAGCGACCCATAAGAAAACTTATAACTGTATGTATTTATGCTTCACGCCAGACCTTCCTAGTGCACAGAATAGTTACTTCCGTGGCTGTTATGAAGTTGTATGATCAAGGGAAATTCATTTTTGTATTCCTTCATGATAACACATTCTAATGGCTGTAGTGACATGAGACCATTTTTAATACAAAGGCCATGGATTATGGGAACCATGTGTGAGATTTGAGTGGAAAAAAAGTAATTTTCAATATGCTAATGCTATGCTGTATTGCTGAGAGCTTAATGGATCAATAGAAACATAACATAAGTCCTATATGCCATGTAAACTGTTCTAGCAGCTGAATGTAAAGGAGTAAAGAGAAACTGGTGAAAATAATTGTAATAACATTGTATTTAACCCAAATATTCAAGACATTATCTTTTTAGGCATGTGATCAATATAAAAATTATTGAAATAATTTAAATCTGGTGTATATTTTATACTGATAGCATATCTCAGTTAAACTAGCCACATCTCTATCATTCAGTAGTCACATATTGGATAATACAGGTTTAGAAAGATACCCAGATCACCTCTTTACTTGATTTCAGTAATACAATTTCTTCATAAATGTATATCTCTATCATCGTATTAAACAGTGATTAAAATGAGAAATTTAGTCTTATGGCTGGGATATTTCTCTGTAAAACAGATATTGATTCATGAAAATTAATATTCTTCAAGTGGAAATACTTCATTTATACACAGTAGTTCAGAACTGAAAGGCATGATCTCCCAGTTATAATTTTTTTATTGATGGATTGTTCTTACATTACAAAAAGCTTTTCTCTGTTGTGTATTTTGATTGGGTGTGTTAATATTGTTTTAATGTATAAAATGGATATATGGTAAAACAGTTTCGTGGGAGATATGCTTATAATTGAAATTTTATGAACCCAGTTGTATCTCCTCTATTTGTAAAGAATTGAAGTTCTGTAGGATTCTTACCACCAGGAACACTAAAAACAATTTCATTTACCTGCCTACTCTGTAACAATGTCTTATCTTACTGAATGACACTCTAATCCCTTAACTTGTCTGTCACCACTCATCATGAGATAAAGAGCTGACCCATCTCTGAACAGGTAGCCAAACCCAGAGATAACACTGATTATTTGCTGATGAGAAAAGGAGATAGTGGATATGTTCAAGAGATAGGCAACACCTGGATAATGACAAAGGAAATGTGGGTGGTCAAATACTCTGTCCCCCCAGGGCAGTGTCTGCCTGCTCAGACAGACTAGACTGTAAAGGCATCAGGGAGAAATCAGATCATGACTACATATCTGCTGTTAGCCATTTTATTGGCATTTTAAATTTTAACTATCATAATAACGGACCACTTTATTTGAAAATTTAAATATTCTATTCTTTTAAGGTTCACTAAGCCAAAACACTTCCAGTCATAGCTGTAATACATAGGTGAAGAATTTGTACCCTTATTTTGAAAGGGGAAACTATTATTCTGTTATCTATTGCCAAAGCAGAATAGAATGAATGCTAGTGAGTATCAACCCTTGAACAGTAAAGATAATGATTTGAAAAAGTAATAGATACTGCTCTATCTATATAAGAAAATTTTATGGCAACAACATATTAAAATGTCCACTGAAGGTATGTAAATATTAAATGTCCATTTCAAGTAATAAATTACAAATAGTAAAATTAAAATATGAAACATGCAGCTTAGGTTCTGAATGGACGAAAAAATCAGTGACAGTTTTAACTATATCATAGTTCAGTGTTTACATAATGTTCCCAATTCCACCTACGAATCTTATCGATAAAGAGGACCCAGAGCTCACAATATGAAATGGCTTAGGAACTTGCAAAAAAGTAATGACCTAGAAGAGGCATTTGAAATCATCTAGTATAGAACCTTTATTTTATGGATAAAAAAATCTGGTGATTTTTTTTGCCTAATAATATGTCTTACATTCATAAAGCCTGCATTTACTTGTTTTCCATTAAAATATAGTTGTACATTTCCTTTGGGAAAT
>NW_005877862.1:0-8227 GCF_000147115.1 Myotis lucifugus | reverse complement strand
TTAAGTTGGTGGTCTAGTTTCATTGTTTTGCATGTATTCAATTTTCCCAACACTTTTTATTGAAGAGATTCTCTTGACTCCATTGTATTCTCTTGCCTCCTTTGTCATATATTAATGGAGCATAATGGGTTGGTTCAATAACGGGGTTCTCTGTTCTGTTCCATTGATCTATATGCCTGTTCTTGTGCTAGTACCAGGCTGTTTTCATTTCAGTGGCTTTATAGTATAACTTGAAATCTCCTGTTGTGATTCCTCCGACTTTGTTTTTCTTTCTCAAAATTGTTGCAGCTCTTCAGGTCTTTTTTGATGCCATATAAATTTTTGGAGTATTTGTTCCAGCTCCATGAAATATGCCGTTGCTATTTTAATGGGATTTCATTAACTGTAGATTGCCTTGGATACTATGGGCATTTTAATGATGTTGATTCTACCAATCCATGAACACGGTATATTCTTCCACTTGGTTATATCATCTTCTACCTTTTCATTCTACGTCCTGTAGTTTTCCGACTACAGGTGTTTTGCCTGCTTGGTTAAGTTTATTCCTAAGTATCTTAATTTTTTTTTCATTGCCAAAGTACATTGGATTGCTTGTTTAGTTTCTCTTTCTGGGAATTCATTATTGGTGTATAAACAAACCATCGATTTTTGGGTATTGATTTTGTAACCTGCTACATTGCCAAATTCATTGATTAAATCTAGTACTGTTTTGGTGGAGTCTTTAGGGTTTTCTGTGTACAATATCATGTCTTCTGTGAATAATGAGAGTTATACTTCCTCCTTTCCAATTTGGATGCCTTTTATTTCTTCGTGTCTGAATGCTGTGACTAGGACTTCCTGAACTATGTTGAATAAGTGGTAAAAGCGAACATCCTTGTCTTATTCCAGATGTTAGGGGAAATGCTTTTAGTTTTTGCCCATTGAGTATTATGTTGGCTGTTGGTTTGTCATATGGCCTTTATCATGTTGAGATATGCTCTTTCTATTCTCACTTTGCTGAGAGTTTTTATGAAAAATGGATGTTGGCTTTTGTCAAGTGCTTTTTCTATTGATATGATCATGTGAGTTTTGTCTTTCAATTTGTTTATGTGATGTATCACATTTATTGATTTGCGCACATTGTACCAGCCTGGAATAAATCCCAGTTGGTCATGGTGTATGATCTTTTTAAGATATTGCTGGATGCGATTTACTAATATTTTGTTGAGGATTTTAGTATCTATGTTCATCAGGGATATTGGCCTGTAATTCTCTTTCTTTGTAATGTCTTTATCTGCTTTTGGAATTAGGATAATGCTGACTTCATAAAAAGTGTTTGGAAGTGTTCTTTCCTCTTGGATTTTCTGAAATAGTTTGAGGAGTAAAGGTGTTAGTTCTTTGAATGCTTGGTAAAACTCCCCTGTGAAACCATCCGGATCTGGGCTTTTGTTTAGTGGAAGTTTTTTTTTTTATTATTATTGATTAAGATATTACATATGTGTCCTTATACCCACGTTACCCCCTCCCCCCCGCTCATGCCCTCATCCCCCCGTTGTCCGTGTCCATTGGTTAGACCTATATGCTTGCATGTAAGTCCTTTGGTTGATCTTTCCCCCTCACCCCCACCCTCCCCTATCTTCCCTCCAATGCCCGACAGTCCAATCAATGCCTCTCCGTCTCTGGATCAGCCCTTGTTCATCAGTTTATGTTGTTCATTATATTCCACAAATGAGTGAGATCATGTGGTATTTATCCTTCTCTGACTGGCTTATTTCACTTAGCATAATGCTCTCTAGTTCCATCCATGCTGTGGCAAATGATGAGAGTTCCTTTTTCTTCTTCCTCTTCTTAAAGAATACCTTTCAGCATTTCATATAATGCTGGTTTGGTGGTGATGAACTCCTTTAGCTTTTTCTTATCTGTGAAGCTCTTTATCTGACCTTCAATTCTGAATGATAGCTTTGCTGGATAAAGTAATCTTGGTTGTAGGTTCTTGCTATTCTTCACTTTGAATATTTCTTGCCACTCTCTTCTGGCCTGCATGGTTTCTGTTGAGAAATCAGCTGACAGTCATATGGGTACTCCCTTGTAGATAACTGACTTATTTTCTCTTGCTGCTTTTAAGATTCTCTCTTTGTCTTTTGCTCTTGGCATTTTAATTATGATGTGTCTTGGTGTGGTCCTCTTTGGATTCCTTTTGTTTGGGGTTCTCTGCGCTTCCTGGACTTGGAAGTCTATTGCTTTCACCAGGTAGGGGAAGTTTTCTGTCATTATTTCTTCAAATAGGTTTTCAATATCTTGCCCTCTCTCTTCTTCTGGCACCCCTATAATTCTGATGTTGGTACGCTTGAAGTTGTCCCAGAGGCTCCTTACACTATCTTCGTATTTTTGGATTCTTTTTTCATTTTGCTTTTCTGGTTGGGTGTTTTTTGCTTCTTCATATTTCAAATCTTTGACTTGATTCTTGTGATCCTCTGGTCTGCTGTTGGGAGTCTGTATAATATTCTTTATTTCAGTCAGTGTATGCTTAATTTCTAGTTGGTCCTTTATCACAACATCGAGGGTCTCACTAGATTTCTTGAGGATCTCACTACATTTATCGGCAGTTTCCATAAAATTCTTGAAAAATCTTAGAAACGTGGTTTTGAACTCTATATCCAGTCGTTTGCTGTCCTCCATTTCTGTCATTTGTGACCTGTTTCTTTGTCTTCGCATTTTGTCTGCTTCCCTGTGTTGGTAGACTGGTTTTGTGTGCTAGGTGTCCTACAGGGCCCAGTGGCTCAGCCTCCCCAGTTACCTGAGGTGGACACTCTTGGTGCACCCCCTTGTGGGCTTTGTGCACAGTCTTGTTGTAGTTATGCCTTGATTGTTTTAGGTGTCACTGGGAGGAATTGACCTCCAGGACAATTGGCAGTGAGAATCAGCTGTGTCTGCAGTGGGAGAACTTCTGTGCTGGAGACACCCTTCTGGGGCAAGACTTGCTTCAGTGGGGCTTTGGTGCTCACTGAGTCTGCCCCCTGAGTGTGTTCCTTATGAATCTGAGGAGTTGTAATCTGGATGGTCCCACTCTGACCACTGGGTACACTGGCTCTTGGATCTAAGGAGGTGCTAATTAAGCCTCTTCCTGAGGTTACCCAGCAGGAGCTACGAAGAGATATGCAGATTCCCCTTCCTTTTTGGGGGGTTTAGGGGTGCCCAGATGAGGCTCAGCTGTGAAGCAATGCAAGCTGCTGTGGGGCCTTGGGCCTTCTCTTGGAAGTTCTGGGTCTGTCTGGCCCAGCTGCAATTTGTTAGGTAATTTTCAGGTTGCAAAGGACCTGGGCATTCATATGCAAAACCCTTTGCAGCAGCCTGGATGGGGCGGGGTCTCGGAATCAACGGGGCGGAGCAAGCAGCTATGGCTGATTCTCAGCCCTGCCCTAAGGTTCGCGCGTCTCAGTGTCCCGGTAATTGCTGCCAGCACCTCTGAGGGAAAGCCGTCCTCAAGTTCTGAGTTCTGCCTGCTGCCAGACCGTCCACTTTCTCCCCGTATGAGCCCTGGGACCCCAGAGATTTCCCGGAACCGGAGTTCAGAGCAGTCGGGAGCTTGTGACTCCCTCCCGATTCAAAAAGACAGCCTCGTCCTCAGGTGCCAGCCCCTTTCCCCGCGCGCCGGAGCCTTGGTACCTCTGCACTTTACTTTCGTAGCTCCTCTGAGTCTGTGTGCTCTTCTCTTTCCTTCTAGTTGTAGAATTTCCACTCAGCCAGCCTTCCTGTGGTTCTGGATGATGACCGTTCTGTCTTTTAGTTGTATTTTTGAAGTTGTTGTGGGAGGCAGCAATTTCCGGTGTTTACCTATGCCGCCATCTTGGTTTCTCCTAGTGGAAGTTTTTTGATTACTGCTTCTATTTCATCAGTTGTTATTGGCCTATTCAGGTTTTCCGATTCCTCTTGTTTCAGTTTCAGGAGATTGTATTTTTCTAGGAATTAGTCCATTTCATCCACATTGTCCAGCTTATTGGCATAGAGTTGTTCATAGTACTTTCGTACAATCCTTTGTATTTTTTGGTGTCATTGGTTACTTCTCCACTTTCGTTTCTGGCTTTATTTATTTGGGTCCTCTCTCTTTGTTTCTCAGTAAGTCTGGCTCACAGTTTATCAATTTTATTTATCCTTTCAAAGAACAAGCTTTTGGTTTTGTTAAAATATATATATATAGCCCTGCACACGAATTCATGCACCAGTAGCTCTCTGCAGGGCCTGGCCGCTCTGCTCCCGCTGCCCAGAGGCTACCTGTGGCCCAGAGGCCCATCTGCAGCCAGGCTTGGAATTATTGCTTTGTCGCCGTAGCAACAAAGCAAACATTGTACCAGGCCGCTCATGCTGCCTGCTCTCAGCAGCTGCCTCCCCCCGCCCCGACCCCCTGGGACTGGGGGACTCCAACAGGGCTGAGAGGACTTGGCACCACCATCTTTTGGCTATGGGCGCTGCCATCTTTGTGACAGAGTGATGGTTAATTTGCATAGTACCCTTTTATTAGATAGGATGTGTTTTAGTATCTATGTTATTTGTTTCTGCTCTAATATTTATTCTTTCCTTCCTTCTACTTACTCTGCTCTTGTTGTTCCCTTTCTAGTTCTATAAGTTGTGGGGTTAAATAATTTATTGCAGATTTTTGTTTTTTGTTTTTTTGAGGTATGCCTGTAGTGCTATTAATGTCCCTCTCAGGACTGCTTTTGGTGTGTCCCCAAGGTTTTGGTTTGTTGTGTGTTCATTTTCATTTGTTTCCATTTCGTTCTTGACTTTGTTGGTAACCCATTCATTTTTAATAATATTCTCTTTAGCTTCCATGTGTATGAAAGTTTTTGGGTGTTTTTACTGTAGTTGATTTCTAATTTCATTCCACTTGATCTGAGAAGATGCTTGATATGATTTCAATCTTCTTGACCTTGTAGAGACTTGTTTTGTGTCTTAATGTGGTCTATCTTTGTGAATGACCCATGTGCACTTGAGAAGAATGTATATTCTGCTGGTTTGGAGTGAAATGTTCTATAAATGTTAATTAAATCCATCTGATCCAATGTGTCCCTTAGAGTTACTGTTTCCTTGTTAAGTTTTTTAAAAATATTTTTATTGATTTCAGCAAGGACAGGAGAGAGAGAGAGAGGTAGAAGGGGTGTGCAGTTGGGAGTAATTAGCCTGCTGGCTTGGTTGCCCCAAACTGCTCTCCCCTACCAGCCTGGTCACCCCTAATGCCTTCCCCTGCCGGCCTGGTCGCCCCCCAACTGCCCTCCCCTGCTGGCCTGGTCTCTCCCCACCTGCCCTCCCCTGCTGGCCGGGTTGCCTCAAACTGTCCCTCCTGCTGGCCATCTTGTGCAAGGGCATGGCGGTCAATTTGAATATTACCTCTTTATTATGTAGGACGCCTCTATCTCTCTCACTCTCCATCTCTCAAATCAATACAAACATTTTTTAAAAAAAATATGTAAATTTCTGAAAATTCAATACACATTATGTGCTAAGCTGTTATTATTTAAAAGAATTACATTCTAGAATGGTTTATTAAGTGCAAAATATAAAAAGAATATATAAAGTTCTGCATTTATTTCCAATAAATCTGTAAAATAAAAAGGTCCAACTTAAGGCTCACGGCCCACATATGCTGATGTTGTAATGTGCCCCACGAGTAACACGCAGGATGCAAGATCAAATCAATGAGTTATTTAATCAATAAAGCCGGTGACTTCGAGGGAGAAGCGGCTCCAAATCTCGTAGTGCCCCGTGGCCGAAACATCAGACTTATATAGGCCAATATCACAAAGGTATTGATTACATCTCGAGGTTTGGAATGAGGAACCTGGTTTGCAAAAAGCTGTTTCTTAAAGAAGCTAGATTGAGCAAGTTAGTTATCTACAAAGATTAATTATAGTTTCAGGTCTTGGGACCACTGAGTCAACGGAAACACATTTTCTGGAGCCACTGAGGCAATTTAAAGTAATTGTGCTGTCCTGGTCTCCAGGTGCAGAGGAATGTGTTTTTGAAAGACCAGTAAAACCACAATCAATGGGGTATTCAATCCATAATCAATGGAGTATTCAATCGAATGGGATGATTTATATAAGTTCAGAAAATCAAAATAACTTTTCTATTATTTTAGTAAGCAAATAATTACAGAAGCCAGAACAGCAGGGTTAAAATATTAAAAAGCAATTTTTACCCGAGATGGTTGCTACCATGCTTCACTGATACCTCCAGCACTTGTTACTCTAATCCCCCACAAATACAGTTTTGATCATTTCTTAGCAAATGTCCCAACATATACCAAGTTTAGCCACTACCACTGGATGCCCCACACCGCTGTGGTGGGGCAGGGCCTCAAGAAATCCTCAGGATGAGGCCAGCAGAGTTTATCAGATGCAAACAGAAGGGAGGACTCTGTACAGGTGGTGCCTGGAAAGGAAAAATGGCCCCAGACCATGAGCCACACAACTCAGTCTGTGCCAGATTCTCCAGGAACCTGATCTCTGCAGGGCAGGCCCACTAAGTGTGAGGCAGGTGGGGCTTGGGGTCTCCCTGGAGGGGGAGGTGCCCGTCAGGCTTGGGGGAAGGTGGGTGGATGGGCACTGAGCCTTGAGCACCCAACTCAGGCTGTCCTGGATTCTGCCCACCCCTCAGCATGGTGGGGCCACCAGGAGGGGCGTGCTGCTGGGAGTCCAGAGGTGGGACTAGGGCATCTCTCTTCACGGGGAGGCACCAGTCAGGTTCACAGGAAACTTTGGGGGAATGACCCTTGTCCCAAAGGCACACAACTCAGTCACTGACACCTTAGAGTCTGCCCACACTCAGGCAGGCAGCTGACTCCCCAGCAGAGCACAAGGTCCGCAGGGTTTTTTTTTACCTTGTAATAAGCAGCTGGACTAGGCATTTTTTGGTGGTTGCCTGCTGACAGCTTGAGCCTCAGTCCACTCTTGTCCCTATTGCCTCCCACTTGAACAAGCTGATAAGAAAGCCTGGGTGGTGTCTCCTATAGAGCAGGCAGGTGATTCAAACCACAGAGTCCCTGCCTGTGCAGAACTCTTGCCCAGGACCCATCTTCGAAGCCCCACATGACCACACCAGGCTCCATTTCTGGCTCTGAAGCCAGGTCTCAGCTGCTTGAGAGGCCAGCCCGGCCCTCCTGAGACCTCTATGTGAGTCCTAAGGCTTGTCCTGCTCTCCTGGTGTGGGTGTGAGGGGTGTGACACACCAGCATCACTCTCATCCACACCTGTGCAGGTGACCCTTTGAACTTGCTGCCAGGAACAGCACATCCCAACATTACCAGCCGTGTGGGTCTGTCTTCTGTTTCTCAGACTTGCTGACCTGTGGCTGCCAGGCAGATGGTGCTGGAGCTGTGCTGCCCCATGTGGTATTGCTGAGCCTGTTGTGCCTCACTTCTATGTACCAGAGTGGACAGTTTCATGCATTTCAAGGCAATTGGCAGGCAGAGTATGGTATTGGGCCCTCTTTGAAGTGGTCCTGGAATCATTTGCTCTGGCTCTGCCAGTTCAATAAATGTGTGACCGTCAAGGGGAGAAAAAAAATAATACTCTTTGTAACACTTTAAGCAATAAAACAATTAAAAATAAATAAATACCTAAATAGATAGATAGATAAATGTGTGACCAGCTATAGCAGACTAATTTTTAAGTAGATGATATTGTATGGCCCATGAATGATGTTATAACTATCCAGATGGCCCTTGGCAAAAAGAAGGTTCCCAACCCGAGCTCTGTAGAAAAAATAATGAGGGCTCAACCAGGAGCTCGTCTTATTCCTTCCTCTCCCTGGACCTAAGACAAGAGAGGTTTTTCTGTTTTGTCATTGCTCTACTGCAGTGGTCGGCAAACTGTGACTCGCGAGCCACATGTGGGCTCTTTGGCCCCTTGAGTGTGGCTCTTCCCACAAAATACCACGTGGCTGGCGCGTACGTACAGTGCTATTGAAACTTCGTGGCCCATGTGCAGAAGTCCATTTCGGCCTGGGCGAGTCTATTTTGAAGACGTGGGGGGTGTCGGTTGGTTGGGCGAGGGGAGACGCCGCGCGGGGGAGGTGCGAGCGATTCATGCACGAGGTGAGTGAGCCAGTCAGTCAGCAGTCTCATTGTGCAGTGGTTAGTGCTAGTCGCGTCCGCAAGTCGCGCGCGGGTGACAAAAGTACCTACTCGAAGCATAAAGTTACCTGTATTTTTCCAACCAGCTGCAAATCCTACAGGTATTTTTGTCATCAG
>NW_005877861.1:0-8228 GCF_000147115.1 Myotis lucifugus | reverse complement strand
CCTTGCTCTTTCTTGTGTTTCTGTCATCTCCATGAGGACATTCCTGAGGCAGCCTACTGGCATGGAACAGATACATGGCAGAGACTTGAAGTGCCCAGTCAGCCCAGTTGAGGCTCGTCTAGATCAGTTGTCGGCAAACTCATTAGTCAACAGAGCCAAATATCAACAGTACAACGATTGAAATTTCTTTTGAGAGCCAAATTTTTTAAACTTAAACTATATAGGTAGGTACATTGTTATTAATTTAATTAGGGTACTCCTAAACTGGCCTTTGCTAAAAACATCCTCAATCTGATTGAGGTATGTTCGCTTAGGTCGACCCCTTCCAACTTTCCCATCCACACTTGTATACTTGTTTCGTCTATCTCCTTTCCGAAAACCGACTTCTGCGCATGGGCCACAAAGTTTCAATCGCACTGTACGTGCGCGCCCGCATGTGGTATTTTGTGGAAGAGCCACACTCAAGGGGCCAAAGAGCCGCATGTGGCTCGAGAGTCTCGGTTTGCTGACCACTGGGCTAAGTAGTCACCAGGCCGTTAGACCTGCTCATCTTTTTAATTTGTTCTCCATCCCTCTCTTCCCCCCATTTCAGCTCCCTATGGATCTCAAGGAAAAAATTGTCCAAAAGCCCTGCTCCAAAGCTCCTGGCTTGATGTTCACATGTAGGGGCTGAAATTAAGCCCCTAAATTGACTGTGTTTGTCCCTTTAGAATGAACAGTCAGTCCCTTCTCCGTGAGATCTAAACACTTGCCTGGTAAAATCTTGGTGCCAGAGCTGGAATAAGCTGCTAGCAGCAAGGAAAGGAATTCAGGCCAGAGGCTACAGAAGGAACAACAGGGAAGCCAGGCTCTGCCAAAACACCTTCAGCAGCCAACCAGGTTTAGGTTGAGGACCGCCTTTGTGTTTTGTTCTTTAGTCTGTTTGTTTACCTGACATCCAGGTTGAATGTGGCTCCCAAGAAGGCCTATGGGGTTGCTGCTGGTGCTTCTCTGCCTCTCAGGGGGATGAGAACAGATGGGCTGTGGTGCCCAGAAGGTCACCAGCAGTGCCCCTGTTTGCCTCACACCCTGCCTGCTGAGGACCAGATACATGATCACTGAATGTTTGTTGGATTTTCTTTTAATGTCCAATGCTAGATCATTCCTATTTGTCACATGGCTACTGAGGCACCTATTGCAGCTGTCAGGACAATCTGTTCAGCCTTCCTGCTAATCTGGGTGCTTGCCTTCTTGCATCCCAACTTTCCTCTCGTATGAGTGACATCCAATTGCTAAATTATGGAATGGTCCCTGAATTGGCATTGTCTTGTATGGACCAAGAGCAATTCCCCTGAATCATAGTTAAAGTCATCAAAGCCAGGTTGGAGGTTGGGAAACCTGTCTAAGAACCAGTAATCTGTTCCGTATCTGTGGAAGAATGTCCTGTTACTGTGAACAAGCAACGGACAAAAAAGCAATGGTGTGTGCTCTGGGGAAGCATCATTCAGCCCTCCTACCTGTGACAGCCACCAAAGGCAACAATGGTGAAGAGGAGAGAGATGGTGTAGACAAGCTGATGGGAAACACCTTTTGGGGACTTTGCTCACAGTGACTTAGCCCCTGCCCTGCTCTGCCTTGATTCTAGGATCCATTGAATCACCTGGAACACAAGTTAATCCAAATCTGAGAAGAAGAAATTGGAAGTTATTATTTTCCATTGTTATGACTTCTTCCACTCCTTATGAAACTGTTCATCTTTTGCAATATTTTGCTTGTCAGTCTCACTTTTCAGTGTTTATTCATTCAACTAAAGTGTATGGTGTGATGTATTAAGGAATGCATTGAGTATCTATGCAGGTGGCAAAAGGTATGCTTAGAAATACCCACAGGGATATCCCTTTGGTGTGCTCAGTCTTCAGACTGTCTCCTAATCACAATCGCAGAAATACAAACACAAATCCATGAAGATGTTGACGATGGTAGGAAGTTTAATTTCATTTTCTTTCCAAGGCACTTAATTTTTCAAAATGATGATAGCACATTTCTTCCAATTATTAAACTAATGCATGCTCATTTCACTGGGAAAGAAGAGAAAAAAATCAATCAAGTAATACAGAAAGTGACATTCTAAATCTGTTATTCAGAGTTCAATTGCATATTATGAGGTAGATCCATCCATGTTTTTTCTATGTACATATGAATATATTTCGTTGTTAACACTGGGATCACACTCTACATGCTATTTAATAACCTGCTTTTTTCATTTACTATGTCATGGATGCCACTCATTTTATACGGATCCGCATTCATTTTAAGTGGCTGTATGAAATTTCTTTATTCAATTTCTTAATTGAGGCATTAAGGTTGCTATTATCATCATCACAGAGAAACCTTAAAATCCCAGCCAATAGGTTTATGCACCTCTCACGCACCTCCACCCTCCCTCACCTCCCTCTTACCTCCATCTTTTCTCAAGGACACCCTCCCTCACCTGTACCACTCACTCACCTCCACCCTCCCTCACCTCCACCTCTCACTCACTTCCACCCTTACTCACTTCTCCCCTCACTCACCCACCTCCTCCCCACTCACCTCCACCCTCACTCACCTCTACCCTCATTTACCCTGACTCTTCACTCACCTTCACTTCTACTCACTTGTACCACTCAATCATCTCTATTGTCATTTGCCTCCCACCCTTCATTCAAAGGTTAGACCAGTTGGGAGAGAAGCAAATTGTGAAAATACGGGGTAATTAACCTGTGGTCACTTGAGCTGAAACTACCGCCTTATGGGCTCAAGGAAGCCCACATCTTATAAGCAGAGTGGCCATATTATTTATTGTCCAAATTGGAACACTTTGAAGGGGGAAAAGAGAGGTAATGCCAGGACCACAGTTGAAAACCCAAATTGTCTGGGGAACCCTGTGACTTGGGGTATCTTTTCCTCCTGGTGCTGCATTGTAAACCGTAAAGGTTGGTCCCAACTGTAGATGGAGGTGCTCATAAACTGGGTGTCTCTGTACTCCCTTCCAAAGCTAGGTGCTATAATTCCGGTGGGAGCACTTCAGAGCCATGCTGTGCAGACATGCCGACTACACAGCATGCAGCCAGCCCCCAGCAAATGTGGACACCCCCTCTGTCCTCACAAGCCAGCCCACTCTTAGGTCTCTGCCAGGTCCAGGCTGCTTGTACACTGAGCCTGGCCACCACTGGGCATTACATCTCTTGTCAGTGGTTTTCCAGTTTGCACCAACACCTTTCCTCCATGCTGTGTTTTGCTTACTTGCATCAGAGTTCCCCTGTTCTAGAATACCAACAGTTGGTAAGCCTCCTGCCATGCCCATTCTGAGTGTGGGTTTGGGCTCCAGGTTCTGGCTTCATCTTTAGACTCAGGATCCCCAACAGTTTTCTTGCGCATGTCTTTCTCGGTCCCTCTTTGTGCCCCACATTGGAAATGTCAGGAGCCTATCCACATTATGTATAGCCTACGTGCCAGGCCTGCCTTTGCCTGGTGGCTTTCCTGGGCAGGGAGGCCATGCAAAGGACTATTTAGCACTCCAAATACATCATAGGTTTCTCATTAGAATAACTTTTGGTTATTATCATGTGTATAGAGTTTGCATTTTCCATAAAATACCTTAAATTGTGCTTTACCATCTGCCACTTCCTGCACTCCCATACTGCCTCCTGAGGTGTTCCTGCACAGCTTTCCCAGCCAGACATGCAATTTTGAAGCCTTCACTCCATCCTCCTTCTGGAAAAAAAAACAAAGGTGCTTCAGTCCAGGTCCAGCACCAATTCCTGAAAAAGCCTCAGCCCAGTATCAGCACCAATTCCCAGACAACCTCAGCCCAGGGTCAGCAGTCATCACCTGTCCCACCGAAACGAACGATTAAGTCTAAAGCATGAGGTCCTTTAGGAAAAGCACAGGAATCATGGGTAATTTAAAGCACATGCCCATCTGTGCTTTTCCATTAATGCCATACATTGGGTCCTCCTTACCTTAATTGTTAAAATCAAATTAGGACCTTGGTACCAGGTACCTTAAAGGCACCATCAAGCAGAGAAACACTGCCAGTCTGAGAGGGACTTTTCTAGGATTCCTGTACTCCCATTTTGAAGAACCCCAAATCAGATCGATTCCTGACTTTAGTCACAGCTGTAACATCCCAGCTGTGGCCGGGACCCCTGCCCACAGAATGCTTAGGAAAGACATTAGGTGACATTTTTAAACTAGCAGTGCAGATATACAGTGTCACACTCCCACTCAACGTTTTTGTACCTACTCCCTTTTTATATATGTTGGCATGTAATCTGAAAGTGTGTGGGGAGGGGGGAGGGTCACACCTATAATTGTTGATTTCGGTGGACTCTGCTGTCATCTACAATTTAGAAAAATTAGTTTCAACCCTCCCACAAGAATATCAACTGGAATTAGTTGTTTCTCTGTTGGAAATTGCATGGGAAAGGTGTGGGGACGCCAGGTGTGCTGGCTGAAGACCGGATGCTAGGCAGACGCTGGCAAAGCAGCTGGACTCAGATAAAAGGGAACTTAGTCTGTTTTTGAAGTGGTTTGTTGTGGCTCATTTTAACAGTGATGTGAACCAAAAAGGACAACAGAACACTTGGAGGATGAGAATAAGTTTTGCTGTTTATGCTTGAGAAACTATACATCTCATTGCGCTGACACATTTCAAGAGCACTTTCCTTTCCTGACCAAGGGCTTTTCAGGTAAATTAAGTAGCAAAGAATGGACCAGGTCTTGATGGAGGGCCCAGTGTAGAAAGTTAAGTTTAGTGTAATTAGGAGTACAGGAGATGTTTTAAGTTGATATAATCTTTATGGTCCAGCCGTGGTTTAGAACAGACAAAACTCTTACTTCCAGCTGAAATTACATTCGGCAGGAGAAACCCAGTCTGGGCTGATTGTGGTTAATAACAGTCTTGTACACTTTTATCAAATACCTTCAAAGAACTAAAGTCAGCCAAAGTCCTTGAAAACCAACATCTCATTGTCAATTTGCCTTTTGTATTAAAAAAAAAAAGCTTTAAAGTCCTTTTAAAATAAAATAAATTGTTACCATGGTGGAATAATTGATGAATTCGATTTTAGTAATTTTCCTGTTTTACATGGGAAGAAACCAGATGTGCAGAAATCTTGGGGACTTTGTACTATGAAACCAATATAGAACTCCAGGTGACATTTACATGTGGTGTCATCATCCTGCCACCCCCACCACCATCACCTTTGCCTTGGGCCCTGGGGACACTGCCCACTGCCTAGCCAGCCTCCTCTTCATTGGCACCTCCATTCGGACCCCCTTGGGCCCTGTGGCCTGTTTCTCATCTTGCCAGCTCTGTCTTCTGTCTGCTGAGGGCAGGACTGGGTCTGTTGACCAACCACTGCAGGATCGGCAAGTGAGCTGTAAGGTGGAGTCACTTCCTGGTCGCTGCTGGCATGATGGGCTCCTGTGCCCACGGCAGGCCTTGGTCTGGGAGTTAAAAAGTGCTTGCAGCTGCTTTTGTCCCGTGTACAGACCAAGTGATCATACAATAGGTGGCGAGGGTTGTGTTCCACTTCCCATGTGCAGCCATCATTCTCTAACATGCCACACAATAGGGACACCCCAAGACTTTCATAGCCCCCCCCCCCCATTTGGGAATTCTCCTGTAGCTTATTAGGCTTTCAAATACAAAAAAAAAAGGACAACAGACTTTAAATGACTGCTTTAGACACTTTCCATTCCCTTGACCTTGAGTAGAAATGAGCGAGCCCCAACAGACAGCCATGGTGGCCATGCCCTCCATCGCAGGCTGGGACCATCGACTTGCCAGCCTCAGAGCACACGGAGCAGAGCTGTCCTAGGCTGAATCATGAAGGGTCACATGTCACTGACAATTAGTTGAAACTTGAATGTTGAATTAGAGAATGGTGTGAGCAGAGCCCTCCCTCCTCCACACCTTCACCCAGAACTGCAGCCATGCTGAGCCAGGCTCCACACCATGGAGGCAGCAGATGGGAAGGTGGGTGGGGCTGCCCCTCGGCTGCCTGGCAGGAATTCCCTCCCTGAGAGTGGGGTCAGCAGATTTTCTGTGGAAGGCCAGACAGTATTTTAGGCTTTGAAGGGTTACATGGTCTTGATTACAACTACTCAACTCTCCTTTTATAGCACAAAAGCAGCCATAGGCTGAGGGTGTCTGTGTGCCAATAAAACTTTATTTATGGACACTGAAATTTGAATTTCACATAATTTTCACGCCACAAACTAGTGTTCTTTTTTGTTTATATTTCAACCACGGGGTCATAGATTGCCGACTGCTGAGCATTTCGTAGAGAGCAGCAAGGACAGACCTGGGGTAACACAGGGTGCCCCACACATCCAGGTGAGATCCTGAGGCAGCTTTTCCAAAGAACATCTAGAGGAAGATCCTGAGTGTGCCAGGTACAGGCAGATTCACCAGGAGATAAAACCCCATCAGGTCAAGGCCCATTCTGTGTGGAGGTAGGTTTGATAGAATGGCTGATGATGTAATTGCAGAGTTAATGTAGAGTTGTGGGGCTGGGTTGCTTTGCCAGTCGTAGAAGTTAAATGTGTGAATGTGGTGGTAAACTGTGAAGTGCCCTCAGTTACCTCTATGGTGGGTGTGGCATTACAGTTTGGAGGTTCAGAGGCCACATGGTGGGCAGTATGTGGATGACCTGATGGCTGCCTGGAAGGGTCCGAGTTCTTCCTTCAGAAGAGCCTAACCCCATGGTCGGCAAACTGCGGCTCGCGAGCCACATGCGGCTCTTTGGCCCCTTGAGTGTGGCTCTTCCTAAGCCTTAGGAGTACCCTAATTAAGTTAATAACAATGTACCTACCTATATAGTTTAAGTTTAAAACATTTGGCTCTCAAAAAAAATTTCAATCGTTGTACTGTTGATATTTGGCTCTGTTGACTAATGAGTTTGCCAACCACTGGCCTAACCCATTCATCTTATCGAGGCTGCAGTGGTAGCAGCTGCTCTTTGAGTTTCTCTGTGCTGCCCAAGGAGAAGAAGAAGAAAGATGCTGGAAAGTTGGCCAAGAAAGACAAAGACCCAGTGAATCTGGGGCAAGGCCAAAAAGAAGAAGTGGTCCAAAGGCAAAGTTCGGGACAAGCTCAACAACCTAGTCTTGTTTGACAAAGCAACATCTGACAAACTCTGTAAGGAAGTTTTCAACTATAAGCTCATAAACCCAGCTGTTGTCTCTGAGAGACTGAAGGTCCGTGGTTCCTTGGCCAGGGCAGCCCTACAGGAGCTCCTTAGTAAAGGACTCATTAAACTAGTTTCAAAGCACAGAGCTCACGTAATTTACACCAGAAACACCAAGGGTGGGGATGCCCCAGCTACTGGTGAAGATGTGTGAACAACAGGTCCCACCAGCTGTACATTTTGAAAAATAAAACTTTATTAAATTAAAAACAAGCAACCACAATAAAAAAAGAACAGTCTAGACCAGTGATGGCAAACCTATGACACGCGTGTCAGAGGTGACATGCGAACTCATTTTTTTGGTTGATTTTTCTTGGTTAAATGGCATTTAAATATATAAAATAAATATCAAAAATATGTCTTTGTTTTACTATGGTTGCAAATATCAAAAAATTTCTATATGTGACATGGCACCAGAGTTAAGTTAGGGTTTTTCAAAATTTTGACACGCCGAGATCAAAAGGTTTGCCATCACTGGTCTAGCCCTAGCTGGTTTGGCTCAGTGGGTAGAGCGTCGGCCTGTGGATTGAAGAGTCCCGGGTTTGATTCTGGTCAAGGGCACATGCCCGGGTTGCAGGCCCGATCCCCAGTAGAGGGTGTGCAGGAGGCAGCTGATCAATGATTCTCTCTCATTATTGATGTTCCTATTTCTCTCTCCCTCTTCCTTTCTGAAATTAATTAAAATTATATTTAAAACAAACAAACAAAAAAACCCAGTCTAACCCCAGCTGCACCTGCCAGTTCCACAACAGGAAGTTTAGTCTGGGCAGCTGGGATAGAAGGAAGAACTTGAGATCAGTTTAAAAATAAATTGGGGCATAAGCCACCTGGAAAGTCCTTGCTCCAGGTGGATCTGAGCATCTGAGGAGGGAGAAAAGAGAAGAAAGTTGTAGTACTGCCTCAGTCTGCTCATAAACTTGAAAGAAGCCCCTCTGGCAACCATCCCAGCACGGTTCTGGGCATAAGATTGCAAAGGGGAGTTGTTCTAACACGCTGGCCGGTGGAGACTGT
>NW_005877860.1:0-8228 GCF_000147115.1 Myotis lucifugus | reverse complement strand
AAACCTCCTGTTCGCTTCAGCTGCATGGCTGCTGGCCACCATCTTGGTTGGCAGTTAATTTGCATATCTTGCTGATTAGCCAATGGGAAGGGTAGCGAAGTTATGGTTAATTACCATGTTTCTCTATTATTAGATAGGACTAGAGGCCTGGTGCATGAAGTTCATGCACAGGAGGGGGGGTCCCTCAGCCAGTCCTGCACCCTCTAGCAATCTGGGACCCCTCGGGGGATGTCCAACTGCTGGTTTAGGCCCGATCCTGCCTGCCTGCCTAATCGCCCCTAACTGCCTCTGCCTGCCTGCTTGATCACCCCTAACCTCTCTGCCTCCCTGCCAGATAGCCCCCAACTGCCCTCCCCTGCTGGCCTGATCTTGCCCCCAACTGTCCTCCCTTGCCAGCCTGATCTTGCCCCAAACTGCCCTCCCATGCTGGCCTGATCACCCCTAACTGCCTCTGTCTCAGCCCCCGCCACCATGGCTTTGTCCGGAAGGAAGTTGGACGTCCAGAACATGGCCAGTCGACCCTGTCTAATTAGCATATTACCCTTTTATTAGTATATATAGATTATATAGGATAGGATTGCTTAAATGGAGTGGGGGGAGCCTTTTTTAGCAGGAGGAGATGCTCTTGGCAGACAAAAATACATAATCCCTATATCTGGACTGATAGCCAGCCATATGCACTATACTGCCAAACCGGTCATTAAAAAATTGAACCGCTTTCTTACACCTTACACCAAACAGCTCTTGCCCTTAAACCCCCTCCACAGCCCCCACCTTAGGTTCTGCCTTCATAGTTCACCCAGATTTGGTTCTGATTGGTCGGTTTCTATGCCAGTCAGCATCTCCGGACCTATCTCTGGGCCTGATCAGAGATGCAAGGGCTGATCAACAGCTGCTATGGAGGCTACGGATCAGACCCTGCTTCTCTCTCCGGGCCTCTCTCCGGGCCTGATCCGCAGCACCCTTGGCAGTCAGTGCTGGGTCACCATGGCAACCCAGCACTGACTGTAGGACTGACTTCTGGTCAGTTGAGCCTTCGGTCCTTTTGGACATTACAGACCCTGGGTTTTTATATATTAGGATATGCTTATTAGTTCCTGATTGGTCTTTTCAAAGAGTTTTGTCTTAGCAACATCCTTGAGATTGGTTATATGCCTCACTGCCTTGTCTGTCTTAGCAATATCCATACATTTTAAAGTTTGTGCCTCTCATGCGCACCTTTCTTTCCCAGCCCAGTTGGGGTGTCTTAGTAACTCCACCTAGTTGGGTTATTTCCTTTCCGGTGGTCCTGCCCCTATCTACCTAGCTTCTGTCTCCTCACCTATGCCCGCACATTGGAAAACTAAAGCTTGGCTCTTCTTGCCCTGTAACTCCTGGATAGCCCTTTTGATTCTGAGTTACACTTGTGTTTCCAACACAAATGCATGCTTATATAGTATTATTTTTAATTTTGAAAACTTTATTGGGCACTTGTTGTGTGCTAAAATCTGTTCATAGCATTAAAAAATAAACATAATATGTTCCTGGCTTTCTAAGAGCTCTAAATGAGAGTGCAAGCATAAAAGGTACTGTGCTAACTGCTTTATTGAAATCGGTATAAGGTGCTCTGGAATGATCAGTGGAAATGCTTTGCTCTGCCTTTCGGACTGGAAATACTCCATTAAAACGTGAAATTTAATAGAGTAAAGAAATAGACCTTCACTAGTAAGATGAGGTCAAGAAGCAACTTTTGAGGAAGAGGAAATAATAGTATCAATAAATTCACAGAAGTGTAAGGGTCCATGGACTACCCTAAAAATGCCAAATGAATCCTTGCGATTGAGGCTAGGTTGGCATAGATGGGAGATAGTACGACAAGAGATGAGTCATATCGTTAAAAGAGGTCAGATTATGAAAGCACCATGGTGCTATGCTTGTACCGTAGAGAACAGTTAATAGCAAATAATTAAGGGTATTTGTGGATGCCTCTTTATTTATTTAAAACTTCATCTTTCATTCTTATTTCCTAATTGTTTATCCAGAGCAAATTTGCTTTCTAAGGACAATTTTGGACTATGTAGAAAGTGATTTTTATATATGTAATTTATCAGGACAAAAATATTAAAACCCGTTTAATTTCCTCACTTGTTCTGTGGGTCAGTGTTCTGCAACTAATTTGGTTTGTATAGCATGCTTTCCCTTCACTCCAATTATTGCTAAAAATTATTCATTAAAAAGCACACAGACATGACCCATATTCAAAGTTAAATATTTTACCTTAGGGCTTTGAGATTTATGAATAAGAAACTCTATGAAAAATGTAGTTTTCCCATGGGTCTATATAAATGTAAACAAAAATCACTCTTGGCACAGTGCAATATTATTACAGTATTCCTGTGTAGAACCATTTAAATTGATGGTGTTGCATACCAGGAACCGAATAGAACTAAAGTTTTGATTTTATATTCTGTTCATCTGGTAATCTTAGAGAGAATGGTCTTCGAGCTCCAATCTCTAAGAAGAGATAGAGATAGAGAGAGAGGGAGAGAATCACATTCCTATTGCCAGAAGCTTATTGCAATACCTCTCCAACCAGTGCTTTTGGGAAAAGATAATTGCAAAGTTTGGGTCAATTATTTTTGCAAATGTAAAATATTAATATCATGTTAATAGTTAAGGAATGGCATTAATGTCATCAATTACACACTTGTCTTTATGGTATAAGAATGAGAATATTAACTTCATATGCATAACACAGAGACATATTCATTTCTGGAATAATTCATCTGGAACTTGGCTCTTAAACATACTTAAACTGACCATCTGTGTATTTTTCTCTCCCCATCTTGTTTATTCATTCATTATTCATATGCTTTACCTCTAAATTTAAACTTATAAATCCTTTCTAATTTTTATCTTTTTTTTAATAACTAGAGGCCTGGTGCACGAATTCATGCATGTGTGGGGATCGGGCAGCCCACCCCAATCGGACCGATCGGGCTGGGCTGACTGGGGGGAGAGGCCGAGGGCAGTTGGCTGGTCAGCCCTACCCCTTGGTTGAACTCCCGGTAGAACTCGCAGTTGAACTCCAGGTCGAGGGGACAATTTGCATATTAGTCTTTTATTATATAGGATAATATTTTTATGAATCTACGCAACCATGCCAAGGCTTTTTACATACACTGGTAAGTGTCCTTCATCAGTGCTTAGCACTGTGCTTTTTCATGATCCTTCTATTCTGGACCCTGGGTTTAACTCAGGTTCCTGGATTAACTGCAACCTTATCTCTTTTTTTTCTCTCAACTGCCCTTCATCCTTCTATGTCAGTTATGAATAAAAAGTCATACATTTGACACTCTTCCTAATGAGAGTTGGAGTTTATATCTTGAATCCAGAAAGTCTAATGCCTGCTTTGACCAATGCAGAATAGTGTGCCTACCACTATGTGACCTCTGAGAATAGGTCATATAATGCTATGCAGGTTGCCTGATTCTCTTAGAGCATTTATCCTCAGAATGCTCCCATTTAGGACCCAGCTGCCACAACTAGAGACACAAATCACATGGAGAAGCCATTTGTAGGCATGCTGGTTGGCAGACCCAGTTGAGACCAGCCTTTGTGTCATCAAAAATCATTTACCAGACATATGAGTGAATTATTGTGGAGATAATTTTAGTTCCCAAATATTCACATCATCCTTAGCTAATTAAATCTTGTCAGCAAGGTCCCAAATATGTGTAGCAGAGACAAGCCATCCCAGTTTGGACCTGCCTAAATTCCTGAGCCACAGAATCTGTGGTTTCATAAACCAATTGCTGTTTTATGCCATTAAATTGGGATTGTTTACAAACATTAATTGGACTAAGGATCTTGCTAATCCCAAACCCCCTCTACTACCACACAGGCTGCAAAGTAAAGTCCTGGCAAATGGAGTCCTAAAATTAACTTATCAGTCTTCCAAGTAGATTTGTGCACATTTTTTCTTACAAATTCACTGGGTGACATATATTTTCTTTCCAACGTCCTTTTCTCTTGGAGGTGGCATAGTTCAAGGACATCAATCAACACACACTACTGGACCTTAGCACTATATGTTTGAGAAAGGTAGAAAATATCTAAGGAAAGACTGGGACTTGAGATATCTCCCCTGTCTCATTACTTCACAGTTCTCACTAAACCCGGGACAACAACCATTTTGAAAACTTATGGAGAATCATTGGAAATGGTTGGCCCATGAAGTGGTAATAAATGTTCAGAAAGAACATTGCTTTTAAATTGAATCTCTCACCTAGATCTATTTGTAGTAGTAAAATGTGTATAAAGAAGAATGCCTCTCTACAATCATTTCTGGGCCTGTCATTTAATGTTGTTATACATATGCTTTATGTCAATGTATTAATTTAACTGTAGTTTGGTCCACTTCATTAATCAAGATCTGCTGCAATAACTGATGAAAAATGCAATCCAAATCTGTAGACTCTGGTTCTGAGCCATCAGCAGAAGGTATATAATCCTGTGCTGACTAAGTAAAAATGGTACCTATTTGTCCATTGAACACAATAGTAAAAATAATCAATAATATTAATAGCAACAGTATACAAACTTGACACAAAATAAGGCTTTCTAAAATAATTGAGAGAGGATGTCAGCAAAATAAAAATAACTATTTTTGTGCATTGATCATTTACATAGCTAGTGGAATTTTATAGAATCTAAGTAGGAATTTAGTGAGCATGGCAATGATTAATTATAAATTTTACATTTCTTTGGTGTAACTTAAGAAAAATTTATAAATTTTAATTTCTTCTTTTTTCCTCGACAAAAACTCCTATAAACCTTTCTCTAAAATATCAATAATTATTTGAGTATTAATTTCTGATGACATAGTTTATAGATTGAGCCAGATTCTGTTTTTTTGAAATTATTTATAATTAAAGAAGTAAATCAACCAGAATGCACATTAACTTAACATTTATTCTTCAAGAATATAAGATTGGTTAATATCTATTATGTGTAAGACATCCTAAGAGATGTGTTAATGGAAAAGAAAATGTAAGAAAAGTAAGTTAGCCCTGGCTGGTGTGGCTCAGTTGATTGGGTATCGTCCCATGCACCAGAGGGTTGCTGGTTCGATTTCCCATCAGGGCACATGTCCAAGGTTTGGGCTGCATCCCTGGTATGGGCGTGCGGGAGGTAGTAGATCTATGTGCTGCTCTCTTATCAATGTTTCTTTTTTTCTCTCCCTCTCCCTTCCTTTCTCTCTAAAGTTCCATGAAAATATTTTGATTTTTTAAAAGTAAATTAGCCCTGAGAGGAGTGGCTCAGTTGGTTGGAGTATCATCTTGTGCACTGGAAGATTGTGGTTCAAATCTCGATCAGGGCACATACCTAGGTTTTACGTTCAGTCCCAGGTCGTGGGAGCCAACCAATCGATGTATCTCTCTCACATCAGTGTTTCTCTTTCTTTCTCTCCCTCCCTCTCTAAAATAAAATAAGACTAAAATGTAAATTAATGGTCGTAATTAGAAAATGAGACACCTGTAAATGTAAGGGGCAAAATATATTATTAATTCATATTTTCAGAATAACGATGAAGCCTATGTTTCTTACATCCATTTTTTTTCTCCCTATGAATTTTTACTAAAAATCTCAAAATATATTGCGCAAATTATGTCTCCAAAATTGTAAGAAATTGTAAAGGCAAACCAAGAACTTACTCTTGGGAACAAAACAAGATTACAAGAGACAAGTGAATATGAGGATAAATTTAGGAAAATGTTTATAAACAAAATGTACTGAGGTAATTGAAGAAATCAATGTTTATAGTTTATATTTTTATAACAGAATATTATACAAAATATTATGGATTTAACAAATTAAAAAAAAGTCTTTCCTCTCAATTTCAGATTAAGAATATCCAGATTCAAATATGACAACATCTCCTAAAAGTAATATTGTTGAGAAAAATTATTTATTATTTAAATTGTCTTTCAAAATCTGCATTTTAAAATGAATTTGGTTTAGATTCATATAAGCATACACCATCTATAGGATTAGGCAAATTCCGATCGAAATACATGCCTTGGTTCTTTGTTTGGTTCAACAAACAAGAATGATCCAGCTGTGGCAATTTTTGAAAATAAATTGATTATATGAGTAGTTAAATTATTTGTGAATGCTTTAAAACAATCATAAAATAATACTTAAAATATTTGTGGCTAACATAATAATTATAAATTCTGATGGATAATTTAACGCGTAACTTAGAAAAGCACAATATTAGAAACAACAGAGACTTCTAACTTCATGGATTCAGTATTAATCAGATTTTGTTTTCTTGTCCAATCAGTTGCCTGTCCGCTACGAAAATGCACAAATGCATTTCAGTAACTGAGTTCATTTCAAAAAATATGTGGATCAGACAGATTGAATTCATTTCAATAAATATGTGGATGGGACATATTGCCAGGCACTTGGAACACTGGGAGGGATAGAAAAACAGTCTGTTTTGTCAAGAGACCTAGTATGTATTAGGGATGCAGAAAGAAGTAAATTACAGAACAATGTCAGAAGCTTAGTGATCAAAGAATGTATTAGGTACAGGAGATCACACCGTAAAGGAGCTATCAAGTCTGTCTAGAGAGAGGTCAGGGGTATCTTCCCTGGAGAATTCTTTCTGATTTGTTTTGGAGGAATAATTACTTTACTTTGTGGACAGGGAAGGAATAGTTATTGCAATTATAAGGAACAACAGTGACAAACGTATTATAGAACAGAACTTTGATTTAAATGCATTATACTACTGTGTCAGTAAGTGAAATGTTAGTCATTGGAAAACACACATATACACACAGACCCAAAGTCAAATCATCTTCTGTCACCATGTACTAGGCCCCCTCCACTACCCACCCCGCTTTCCTCTGGCAACCACCACTCTGTTCTCTGTGTCCATGAGTTTCAGTTTGATATCCCACATATAAGTGAAGTCATATGGTTCTTATCTTTTCTCGCTGAATTATTTCACTTCGCATAATATTCTGAAGGTCCATTCAGGTTGTCACAAGTGACAGTATTTCATCTTTTCCTTTGGCTGAGTTGTATGCCATTGTATAGTGGTACCACATCTTCTGTATCCAATCCTCTATCGAAAGATATTTTGGTTGTAATTTTGATCTTTCATTTTGTTTGTGTGGTGTATCATGTTAATTCATTTGTAGACATTGCACCAACCGCACATCCCATGAATAAACCCCACTTGATCATGGTGTATGATATTTTCAATGTACTGGTACTACTAGATTTGGTTTGCTAATACTTTGTTGAGGATTTTTGCATCTATATTCATCATGGATATTGGCCTATAATTTTCTTTCTTCATAGTGTCGTTATCTGGTTTTGGGTTTATGACAATTCTGGCCATGTAAAATAAGCTTGGGCGTCTTCCCTCCTCTTGAAATTCTTGAAATAGTCCTTACTGGCTTCTGGCCCTGGGGTCACACTCAACACAGCAGTCTGTACCCTGAGATTATGCACACACGCACTAAAAAGGGCTTTAAAAAAAAACCCAAAACATCTGATCTCTAATCCATCTGGGATATTCTCTCACATAACCAAAATGCTATTTCAGATAAAACAAACAAAAATATGTGAGCAGACATTTTAAAAAGGGCACCAATAGTACGATTCCATTTATAGGAAACATCCAGAACAGGTAAAGAAACGGAGACAGGAAGTGCATCAGGAGTTGCCAGGGGCAGGAGAGGGGGGTGAGTACAGCTGGTGCAGGGTCTCCTTGGGGGGTGATGGGACGTCCTGCAACTGGACAGGGTGATGCTTGCACGGCACCGTGAATGCCCTTCATGCTCAGGAAAGGCATAACTTAAAACACAAACAATAACCTTCATTCATTACTTAAAATGAACACACAGTGGAGAAGGGGAAAACATAACAATTAAAGTCCAAGAAAAAGGTCCAAGAGGGGCGGGGAGAAAAGCATCTGGTGGGAGAGGGCGGGCAGGTGCAGCAAGCTGCTCGAGGCTGGCCCCGAGATGTGTTCCAGAGTCAGTGCCCGGACCCTGCCGGGAGCCAGGGAAGGTCTGGGGTGACGGGGACCTGGGGTGGTCCTGGATCCGGCTGGACTACAAGCTCTCTACACGCCATATGCCAAGTTCATGGGTGAGTCCAGCGAGATCCAGTGGCATTGGAGCAGGAAGGGGGCAGAGCTGAGGGAGTGAACCTGGAATCTGAAC
>NW_005877859.1:0-8230 GCF_000147115.1 Myotis lucifugus | reverse complement strand
CAATTAGCAGATGTAGAATTAGGCCTGAAACTATATGGATTTCTATTTACCATTTACACAGTAATCAAAGAAAGGCTTTTAGAATACAAACACATGCGTGGGTACAAACAATGTCTCATTTTCTATTAGAGAATTCTGATGCATTCAATGATTTTTTTGCACAATAATAATAATACTGCAGTTACAAATTATTTATGATGTGGAATACCTTAGGTCATGGCATTCTCCGAATATGAACTCTGCTTTTAGACAATGTGGTAATTACAAAGGGAGGTTAACCAGAAGTTCAAAGGCTTTGTGGCCTTCACCTTCCCCATTGGTAAAATGAAAGGGAATGACTGGATACTTTTGCAGGTCTCCTTTGTCATAGAGCCTATGACTAACTAGACCAGTGATGGCGAACCTATGACACGTGTGTCAGAGGTGACACGCGAACTCATATTTTTGGTTGATTTTTCTTTGTTAAATGGCATTTAAATATATAAAATAAACATCAAAAATATAAATCTTTGTTTTACCATCGTTGCAAATATAAAAAAATTTCTATGTGACACGGCACCAGAGTTAAGTTAGGGCTTTTCAAAATGCTGACACGCCAAGCTCAAAAGGTTCGCCATCACTGAACTAGACTAACATTTTAAATGTGTATTTTGGGGGGGGGGGAGAGCTTATCCTTTGTTAAATAAAACACATCTTGGCTATATCTTTAAGGAAATATACCAATTATCAGTGTCCAATAGTAATAACAGAATAAACTATTATTTTTTTCAAATATATTTTTATTGGTTTTTAGAGTGAGAGGAAGGAGAGAGAGATAAAAAGAGAAACATCTTTGTGAGAGTGAAACATCAATCAGCTGCCTCCTGCACGTCCCCTACCAGGGATTGAGCCCATAACCTGGCATGTGTCCTGACCACGAATGGAACAGGCAACCTTTTTGGTGTGTGAGACGATGCCCAACACACTGAGCCACAATGTCCAGGTCAAGAAATTATTTTGATCTTTGAAGGGAACAGCTAATAATTTTCCTTTCAGGACAAATTTCATGGAATTTTTGGACACTTGGATAGACAGGCACGGGTAAGAGTATGACAATGGGAGAAGAGTGGGTTTCAGAAGATTCTGTGTTACAAAAATCAGAAAATTCTTCAGACAAATCCAAGGAAGAATCACAAAAACAGATGAATATTAAAGGTTGGATGATTATGAATGTATTTGGGATTACTTTGAGAAAACTAATTTTTGTCTCTATGGAGAGATGCAAAACAGCATGCAAGAAAGCCCACCATGTCAATGTGAACATTTATGAAATGGGCAGAAAATCACATCCCTGTACCGAACCAACATCCCTCAGGCTACTTTGCTTGACACCATGTGAAAGGTGAGTGTGACCTACAGTAGGAAAGTTGAGGATAGACAGGTCACAGCTAGAGTATAATGGGTCTTACTACCATGCGAGTTCCCCTGAGCCCTGCTGAGTTTGGAAGGAAACTAGAGAAAAAACACCAGCAAAAAGATCTCCCTATGGTGCAGCAGGCAGGTTGCTGATGTTACTGTCTTTGAAAAACATAATAAATGTGTTCTTATTCCAAGTTTTAAAACATTATTTACATTTATTAAAAACTAGAGGCCCGGTGCACAAATTCGTGCATGGGTGGGGTCCCTTGGCCTGGTTGGCAATTGAAGTCTATCAGGGGGGCCAGCTGGCCAGGGGGAGGGACTGCAGGAGGTTGGCTGAGGGAGCACACTGACCCCCAGCGAGCAGCTTCCGCGTTGACCGTCTGCCCCCTGGTGGTCAGTGTGCATCATAGCAACTGGTCAACCAGTTGTTCCGGTTGTTCGGTCCTAACAGTTGCTTAGGCTTTTATATATATAGATGTGTATCCCATCAGCAATGCTACTTCATTATGCTGGACTATTTATTAGAATGAAATATTTTTTAAAAGACAAAAATCTTGGCGATATGACAGACTAATACTTTGAACACAAGAGTTCTCTGATGAAAATATTATAATAGATATTTCTAGTGGAAATTAAATCTTAAATTCCACATAATAAGATCAATAAAATATTATATTACTAATGTTGGTTGTTTTTTGTTTTTAAACCTCAGAGGGTTAGGTGAACATTAAGAGCTAGTGAATCTGAAAATGTTTTGGAAGAATATAAAGGACAAAACACATGTAATACATAATTACAAGTATTTCTATTTTTTATTACTCAGAGAGTTCTGGCATGAAAGATGATTAATAATAGGAGTAAATTTTCAGTATGTCATGCTCTTACATAATTTGACGATATAATCCATAAACCATAGTATGTAATATTCTTTACTATTTTTATGGAATTTAGGGTTTATTGCTGTGTTTTCCAAATGTGAGTCATGACTCCTTAGAGGGTTATATATTAATTTAGTGTATTAAAAAACCAGCATTAAAATATGAAATTAAATAAATAGAAGATGTCAAGGTATATAATACACAGTGTTATTATATACATATATATGTACTAACAGCCACACACACACACACATCTGTGTACATTTGTATGTGTGAAGAGATGGGTATTATTTAGTAGATCATGATATCAACAAATTTCATTTTATCGTAGATCACTGTGAAAATGATCTGAAAACAACTGGGAAGCAAAATAACATTGTGGTGGAGAGCAGGATTCAGGTCCTAACTCTACCACTTGATGAGGTGTGTGACCTTGAGCACATTGCTTAACTTCTTCTTACCTTAGTTTATTCCACTGAAAAATGTCTATGACACTAGGGACTATCATATATAATAAGGTCATATAGGAAGAAGCACCTATAAAATTCTATCATCATGCCTCGAATATAATCGGTGTTCAAAAGAGAGTAATTCCCCCATCTCATCTTTTCCCATAGTATTAGTAAATTTTATTATGCTACACAAACATTAGGCATTATCCCTCTTAGACAAAGAGTGAAAGAAAACAATTAGGAGTGTGGGAGGACTAATGATTGAAGGTGATATGTCACAAAGAGAAACCCAGGGACTACCATGCTGTGCTTGAAAAAACACAAAACAGATCTCGTCCTTAGGTTGGGCCCTGGGAATCTATAGTTTTAAACATGTTTTTATTGATTTAAGAGAGAGAGAAAGGGAGAGGGAGAGAGAAAGAGAAATATCAATGTGAGAAACATTGATTGGCTGATCAGCTGCCTTCCCCAACCAGGCATCAAGCCTGAAACCTGGCCAAGTGGAGTTTAACTGGGGACCCTTCAGTGCATGGGCAACACCCATCCAACTAAGCCGCACTGGCCACGGCAGACTCTGTGATTTTAACTGGTCCCACAGATGTGTTTTATGCACAACACTAATACCTGAGAACCACAGATTGGCTGACTGCTTATTTATGGAACACCCACCACATGCATGGCACTGTGCTGGATCCTGCAGGCTGTGGGAGGGAGGAGCTTGGGAGCCTGTGGGAGCCAAGCTGGCCTGCTTCTGCACTTGGCTCTTACCACCTGGTTTACTGTACAATGAGTCCCTCCTGGTGTGTCCACAGTGTCAGGAGGACTCCCTTTTGCAGCGGATGATGGCTTACATTGCCTAGCACAGGACTTGAAATTTTATTTGTATCTAGAGGCCATAACCGAGAGAATGTTAGGAACAATATTTTTTTTTTCCCAAGAATCATGGCACCCACATGGTTTGTCTATTACTTTTCTAAATTTTAATAGAGACATGGGTATAAAACCTACCCCTTAACTTTTTCTTCTTGCTGCTCAGCTCTAGCTGGATGTTGCCATGCAGGAATGCAGGCTTAGTGGATCACAGGCAGCATATATGATTGCTAACAAAAGTTAGTAATGTATCTTATTAAAATTCTAAAATTGTTGTCAACTGCTTAAAGTTTATCAAAATACCTATATGATCCAACATTTTTTAAAAATATATTTTATTGATTTTTTACAGAGAGGAAGGGAGAGGGATAGAGAGCTACCAAGGTACATGCCCTTGACTGGAATCAAACCTGGGACCCTTCAGTCTGCAGGCTGACGCTCTATCCACTGAGCCAAACCAGTTAGGGCTATGAGCCAACATTTTAAGAGGCAAAAAGTTGGTGTGTTATACTGGGCCTGCAGGCTGCCATTTTGAGGTATTGGTCTAGCAAGTTCAGTGCTGAGGGTGTCACAGTGATGTTAATAGCTCTTGTGGCCTCTCTCCCACTTCAGAGATAATCCTCTAGACTTGTCCTCACAGCTCCCCTCCTTCTCACTTTCAGACACTTAATCAAGAAAGCCGACCAAGAGATCCCAGTGGCAAAGCCGTTTCTGTGAGTAGGATAGCACACGTACCATATCCTGAATTAGTCTTTTATAATTATTAGTTTATATTCCTTCACTGACTTTCAGAAAGAATGGAAGGCAATACATGCGAGGACTTCAGAAGATTAAGCAAGATTTCTTTAAAAAAAAAAAAGCAAGCTATTAGCACCTCAGTAGGGGAATCAAAAGCTTCTTGATGGCTGAAAAGACACTTTGTTATCATTCTTGTAATTCCTGACGACCATATGGAATAAAAATGTCCCCGCATTCTTTTCTGAAGCAATACGTTCATTGCTACAGTTGCCATGTCTGAAAACCAGAAGCTCTTTCATGTACAGAAGTAACCTGTCAAAGGCGATTATGATCTGTGCTCCATACTTGTTTTTAGAATAGGAATGGCTGCCTTCCCTTTCGGCTAGTGTGCCCATAAGTAACCAATCACGATATTCCTCTCTGTGTCTGGACTCAGCCTCAGGGTCCTCCCCTGTGCAGGCCCCTGGGAGGCCACAGCTAGCATTCAAGATGTGGTGCATTTGCATCTGCAACCTACAGTTCCCTGTCCAGAGCCTCCTGACGTGGGTATGTCTGCACGGTTGTGGCTGTTTTTCTATTGCATATTACATCGCTGCTAAATTTCACTTCAAAAAGTGAACTAATCCCAGTCAATCGCTTAATTTTTACATTCTAGAGTGTTTTGAGGTCAAATATATCTTGGTGCTTAGTGCATTATACATCTTGAATAAATGCCAAACTCAATTCAATTTCCAAAGTAATCTCCCATCCCCTTTACTGAAGGTCTGATGAAAACAAATTCTCTTATGGTGCCATACAACCAGGACCCTAAGAAGTTAACTCGCTTGTTCTAGATCACAAGCTTTTTGGAAGCGGCCGACCCCGTGATATGGGTCTGCTGAAGGAACAGTGTTGCTTAGTGGCTTTATTTCTCGAAGAAATGACCACTTTTTGTGCTTTAAAGCAACTAATATTTATTTTCTCACAGTTTGGAGGCCAGCGATCTGAAGTCAGTTTCACTAGGCCATAATCAATGGGTCAGCAAGACTGTGCTCACTCCAGATTCTCAGAGAGAATCCATCCATAGCTTGCCTCTTCCAGATTCTGGTGGCTGCCAGCCTTCCTTGGATTATGGCTGCATCCCTCCAGTCTCTGCCTCTGTGGTCACATGGCCTCCTCTTCTGTCTGTGTCAGGTGGCCCTCTGCCTTTCTCTTATGAGGACACTTGTAATGGCATTTAAGGCCCACCTGGATAACCCACGATAACCTCCCCATCTCAAGATCATTAATTTAAGCACATCTGCAAAGACCCCTTTTCCATGGCAAGTAAGATTTACAGGATCAGCGTTTACCTAGTAGGACCATTATCCAGCCTACCACAGGGGTTAAGAGTGTGGAGCCTGGGTCCACGTGCCTGACTTTAATCCTGGTTCTGTACTTAATAAGGTTCATGTGCTTTGGTTTTCTCATTCTAAAATGAAGGCAATTCCAGTACATATAGGGTTATTGCGAAGGTTAAATAAGGTGATACACACAAACACACTTAAGTCAGTGCTGTCACATAAAAACCTTCTATAAATGTCCTCATTCAGATAACTACTCCATCATTGTAGCTGTCAAACTTTCAGAGTTCATGGTTGCATTGATACTTACATAAATTAATTACTTTATTTACTTATTTATTTCTACCAAGAGGCCACATTCCTTGTGTCACAATTAAGCCTCTTACCTCCCAAATTTGGCTGGTCTTGACAAAATGACTCCAGATTTTGGGAAATTCTGTACTTAGAGAGATTCATGTGGAGTTATCTGCTGCTGGCCATCTATACTCTGTGACTCGGGCCTGACCTTGCATTAAGCAAGTACAGCTGCTTTACAATGATTCTCATTTTCCTACTTTCAAATTCTTTTTCAATTAATTCTTCTTCATGCTTAATGAATAGAGGTGCTAAATACATTTTTAACTTTTAAAAAAATTGCTTTAATGTACTTTCAAAGTACTTCTCTAGTGAATAAAATAATTCTATGGTCACATATAGTAATAATACTTGTGTCATTAAAGGGGAAAATGTGCCTTTCTTTCAATAATGGTAAAAGGGGCTAATTATGTTGTCAGAGTAGAGTACAACTTATGCTTAAATCACCAGATCTGGCTGCTAACAGGACATAACTGCTGTGAACAGACCAGTACAGCACATATTGTGAGAACCAGATTAGTCTTCTGCGCTTTGGGCACTTATTAAAAGTGAAAAATGCCCGAGTGGAGGCCATTATAACCTTAAAAAGTTTGTCCTAGTCTCGTTTTTCAGGAATTGTGTATCTTACCTTTGCTGGATTTCTTTTTAAATCATGAAATTATTTATTTATTTATTTATTTTTAAAATATATTTCTATTGATTTCAGAGAGGAAGGGAGAGGGAGAGAGAGATAAGAACATCAATGATGAGAGAGAATAATCTATCAGCTGCCTCCTGCACGCCCGACATTGGGAATCGAGCCCCAAACCCAGGCATGTGCCCTGATTGGGAACTGAACTGTAACCTCCTGGTTCATAGGTCTACACTCAACCACTGAGCCACACCAGCTGGGTCAATCATGAAAATGTTTATATTCAGAAAGTCTGTATTTTTTAAGTGTAAGGAATACAGTATGTAAAAAACAGATGGAATTTTTTTCACTTGCTTTTTCTTCTAGAATATTGGGAAATATAAAACAAAGCAGACAAAAGCCAACCAACCAACCAACAAAAATAAACTACATGAAGTTTCCTCTATGGTTAGATAGAAAAGTCAAGACTTGTCACGTTTCTGAAAATCTGCACAATGAACTGGACTGCAAAGAGAAAAGTTTGCTTAAAACTCAGATTTACCATTTCCTAAACAAGTGACTTAGGCAAGTTACCTGCTTCCATGCCTCTGTTTTATTATTTGCAGAATAAGGATTATACCCGGATCTCTCTCATAGGATTGTTGGGGGCATCGAGACTGTTAACAGGCACGCAGTGGTTCTCAACCTTCCTAATGCCGCGACCCTTTAATACAGTTCCTCATGTTGTGGTGACCCCCAATTTCATTGTTACAAATTGAACATAATTAAAGCATAGCGATTAATCACAAAAACAATATGTAATTATATATGTGTCTTCCGATGGTCTTAGGCGACCCCTGTGAAAGGGTCGTTTGACCCCCAAAGGGGTCGCGACCCACAGGTTGAGAACCACTGCACAAGGGGCTTTACAACAGAATTGGGCACACAGTAAGGACACCATAAATGTTGGCTACTTGGAAAGATAATTTTTAAAAGTTTAATGAAGAGGAAACACTTTGGTTTCTGCTATTTTGTAACCTCATCTTACCTTTGAAAAGGCTGTTTTTGATGACTCTTAGGAATTTATCACCAAAACTTACCATAATTCACACCTAGGGACAGAGGTTAGAGTGACCCTTAAGCAAATAAGCTGAAGATTATCGTGGTGAAGGGTTAAGTTGTGCTGAGGCATGGCTACTTCTTACTGCACTGAGGTCATTTCAACAGAGAAATCTCCTGTGAACACAGTCCCTGCAGAAGGGAAGGACCATTTCAGCCATTCTTCTTTATTTCTTGGCTTTGGGGCATTTATAGGACATATTTGTATTCACAGAGTTCTGCTAAAGTTTTTTTCAAATAAGTATTTTAGAGCTAGAACTCCAAATGACATCCATTACAGAGAAGAGGAAGAGAAAAAACACATGGGAAGCCATTCTTTTATAATTCACACTGCATCTTTCATTTTCAGAAAAAAATGATATATGTCTTCACCACATTTTTTAAGGCTGTCTAAGGGATAATAAAAGAACATGCCACCTTTAGGGATGAGTACCTGACATATCAAAAGTCTGACTCTTTTTTTCGATCAAAAAAAAGAATGCAAGG
>NW_005877858.1:3287-8330 GCF_000147115.1 Myotis lucifugus | reverse complement strand
CCTATTGGCATAAAATCATAATTAACACTGTTCCATTTATTATATTTCTAACTATGATAAGAGTAGGCAAGGCATTACTACAATTAAAGTATAAGACATTTAAAGTCTTTTATATTAAAAATTTTATTATATTAGCAAAGTCAAGATGTGCATCTGAAAATGGCTCTTACATGTTTGAGAGGGAGCAATGTTTTGATCAATGAGGAGAAACTTTCAACTCAATGAGGGCTGATAAGCCTGAGAGAATGTAGGAGGCAGAGGAGATTAACTCCAATATGTTAAAGACTGAGAGCTGAAGTGATATCACTGTAAGAAACCTGTTTGATGAAGAACAAGTTAGTGCAGTTTGGCACAATCAAACTGATTTAGTCTGGGCCAGAATTTAGAAGGCAAGTAATTATGTCTGATTCCCAATGCATGGTTCTAATTTATGTAAAAGGGGATAGTATTAAATCCTGTTATTTCTCAAGTAATATTTATTTATTTATTTTTAAAATTCTAATTGAATTTATTGGGGTGACATTGGTTAATAAAATTACTTAGGTTTCAAGTGTATAATTCTATAATACATCATTTGTATATTGTATTGTGTGTTCACCACCGTTTGTCTCTATCCCCCTTTCCCTCTGGTAATCACCATACTATTGTCTGCATCTATGAGTGTTTTTATAAATTTAACAAAGGACGTAAAAGTCCTGTACTCAGAAAATTATCAGACACCAAAGAAAGAAGTTGAAGAAGATGCAAATACTTGGAAGCATGTACTGTGTTCATGGATAGGAAGAATTAACATCATTAAAAGGTCCATTCTACCCAAAGCAATCTGTAGATTCAACTCAACTTCTATCAAGATACCAATGGTGTATCTCACAGAAGTAGAACAAACATTCCAGAAATTTATATGGGACCAAAAAAGACACCCAAGAGCCACAGCAATCTTGAGAAAGAAGAACAAAGTTGGAAGAATCATGATATCTGACACCAAAATATACTAAAAGGCCATAGTAATTTAAATAGCATGGCACTGGCATAAAAACAGACATATAGGTCAATGGAACAGAATAGAGAGCCCAGAAATCAACCTTTATGATCAATTAATATTTGACAAAAAAGTCAAGAACATACAATAAGGTAAAGACAATCTATTCAATAAATGGTGCTTGGAAAAATTGGTCAGATACATGCAAAAGTAAAAAAGAAACTAGTCTACTTTCTTACACCACACACAACAATAAACTCAAAATGAATTAAAGACTTAAATGTAAGACTCAAAACCATAAACATCCTAGGAAAAAACATAGGCAGTAAAATCTTGGACATTTCTTGTAGCAATATATTTTTTCTGATGTATCTCCTTGGCTAAGGAAACAAAAGAAAAAATGAACAAGTGGGACTACATCAAACTAAAATGATTTTGCACAGCAAAGGAAACTATCAACAAAATGAAAAAACAACCCACTAAATGGAAGAACATATGCGCCAATGATACACCTGAGCAGGGGTTAATATCCAAAATTTATAAAGAACTTATACGATTCAACACCAAAAAAAAACCCCAATAATCAAGTGATATTTTAAAAAGCTGATTATTGAACTTCCCCAAATAGGATAATACTTCAATGCCTTTAATGAGATCTCATGGACCATAATTATAATAAGATCATACAGTGATTTTCTATTTGGCAGTTTTTGGCTACTGACATTGAAGTTCAATTGGTTGACTGAATTAAAAAATACATATATACATATTTATATAAGGTCTAATATTTTTCTTAGACACAAAGCATAGCTAATTCTCTGTATACTTCTTGTTGCATACATCATGTTTATTGAATAATAAAACATATGTCATGATTATTTCAAACCCTCTTTAACTATTTAAAATCATCTGATATGTCAATAAATAAATAGTAAAGTTTTTAAAAATTTATTTTTATGTTGAGAGTATTACAGATGTCCCCCATGTACTCCCCTTGACCCGCTTCCACCCTACTCCCACTCCACCCTGGCTTTCACCTCACTATTGCCTGTGTCCATGATTATGCATATAAGCACTTCAGTTCTTTGGTTAATTTAAAACATGTTATTGCTAATATTCTTTGGACTGAACTAGTTCTAGAGTTATATAAATGAGTATGTTATTAGTTGGGTTCTTAGTGACTGAAATCGACTTTGATTGATGTAAGCAGAAAATGAACTTGTAAAGACATTGGACTTCTTGCAGTCATTAGGGGAGCTGAAACTGGCCTCAGGAAATGGAGAGGAACAGACTGAACTATGGCTAAAGGCAAAGATACTCCACCACTGAGCATTACATGATGTAACCTGTTCCCCAACATCACCCCCTGGCATCAGACCCTGACACTTCTGCTTCTAGACACTGACTCAGCTACTGCTACCACCTCAAAACACACACACACACACACACACACACACACACACACACCAAAAAAACACACACACAAAAACACACACACACAAAACAACAACAAAAATTCCACTTCTCCATCCCTGCTCCTTTGCACCAATAGCTTTTGATTGATTGCTCTGCCTGGCTGATCAGAGGACAAAAACCCGTTCCTAGATAAGGTACACACAGGTTGGCTGTGGTGTTAGAAATGTAAGAATCTGATATTTTTAGATTGTGTCGTGAGAGCCAGTTTATTGCTCCCTCCAGGACTCTCAGCATAGGCGTCCTCCTTCTTTCCCCTACCCCAGACATAGGAAGGGGTTTAGATGCTGGGCAGTAAACAAAATAAAACAAACCAAATAAAATGGCACCACCATCCATAATAAGGGGCTCATTATGAATCTAGTTGAATTGCTAAATCAAGTGGCAAATTAAATATTTGTATTTTTAATATTCACTGGTAATAAAATTTAAAATGACCCTAAATCTAAAAGTTAAATTCCTATGTGGGATATTGCATCATATTCTGAAATATCTTGGTTGTTTCCTTTTTCTTTTGGGTTCTTGAAAAATAATTGGGCAACAGTGAGGGCCTGAAGAGCAGATAGTTGCTATCTGAAGGCTCTACCCTCACCCTCACCATCTCAGTCATGGTGATGTAACAGTACCCAGAATGCCACCTTATTTATTTTTTTGAGATAATTTTGAACTTACAGAAGAGTTTCAGTAACAGCAGAGTTCCAGTATGCTCCTCTCCAAGCTTCCTCTTATGTTAACATCTTACATAATCATAGAACATTTATCAAAATTAAGCAATTAATCTTGGCACAGTACTATCAACTAGTTTCCCATTACTGTCCTTTTTCTATTTTAAATCTCACATTACCTTTAAGAAGGCAATTATTTAAAAAAAATTATTTCAGGTACTCTCTACTCAGAAACTTTGCAATTCTTACCTGGCCTAATCACTAAAATAGGTGCCTAGTTGAAATTAATTTATGAAGTCAGATTCCTATGATGACAATTACAGCGCGGGAGTAGACGTCACATAACACTTGAATACCACAAGGAGCATAAGTAAGTGAGAGAACTGAGGGGGTGTCTCCCTTTCGTTAATATTTTACAGGCTCACAGAATATTAAAAGTAGGTGGAACCTGAGAGATCATCTCACCCCAAACCTTGTTTTACACATGAAGGAACCGAGATCAAGAAAATTAGGTGATTTACCCTTAAGGAGCAAGTTGTCATTTAGAACTCAGGCTTTTAATCCGCTAGCTATTTCACTACAGCAGCCGTTCTCAGTGCGGTCCCCTGGAGATCCCCAGACCCTTGGAGGAGACTGTGGTCAAAATTATTTTCATAATAAGACCTTATTTGTGCCCTTTTCAGTTTCCTTCTCTCGTGAGTGTGCAGTGGAGTTTTCCAGAGCCTGCATGTCATGTGGTGTTGCAAAAGCAGATATAAGATTCTAGTGATTTTCTACTTCTAGATATTTTAAAAAAATTGTAAAAATTTAAATGGCATCAAGCTTCGATTACTTTTTTTTTTTTTTTTTTTTTTTTTTTAGGCCCGCCCTCCTGGCCCAATCAAGTTACTTTATTTATTTATTTTTTTAAATATATTTTATTGATTTTTTACAGAGAGGAAGGGAGAGAGACAGAGAGTCAGAAACATCGATGAGAGAGAAACATCGATGAGCTGCCTCCTGCACATCTCCCACTGGGGATGTGCCCGCAACCCAGGTACATGCCCTTGACCGGAATCGAACCCGGGACCTTTCAGTCCGCAGGCTGACGCTCTATCCACTGAGCCAAACCGGCTTCGGCGATTACTTTTTTTTATATTTTGAAAAATGTAGGTATTTTTCCTTAAAAATATGTTATTTATGGTAACATGTACTATGTTTATTGTTATTCTATTTTAAAATATGGTAAGCATTGATTGATATAACCCACATAAATGAAAGGTTTTGGGGTCCTCAATAATTTTTAAGCCCTGAGCCAGTAATTAGAATGCTGTCATCAGAAGGAGAAGGAAATATGGACACCAAGTATCAAATCTGTTAAATTAGTGATGGTATAAAATGTATTCTGTGGCACTTCCCTTCTTTTCCTAAATATAGCTCTGGCTGTTTTGGAATAATATTTAACTCATTACAAGTGAGTGCAAACTCCTTATATGCCTTGGAACTCAGAATTTCATGCTTTCACAGTCATGATTGATTTCATTTAACTTCATGAAGTTTGTGCTAAATACATGAATGCTTGTAGATGTGTGCCAATAATTGAAATGCTAAAGTAAGGTGACTTGAACTAGTTATTTATTTGATCAACTCGGCATAATTGTCATGTACTTTTTTCAAGGAGTTTCATTGTTTTCTACACGGTGCTTAAGTTTATTGAAGGGGCGGATGACAGGAGAAATTCCCCTTCCAGAGCAAATGAAAAGGACAAAACACACGCACGGGCAAACACACACACATACCAAAACAAGACAAAACAGAAAACACTTCTCATGTTCTCTGCCAATGTGTATTTCTGTTCATCCATGAATTCACTGATACTTACTCAGCCCCACCCAAGCTTTTTTTTTTCTTTTCAAATGATGGATTTTAAATTTCATTCCTGTAGAC
>NW_005877858.1:0-3187 GCF_000147115.1 Myotis lucifugus | reverse complement strand
AGCTGTTTCTAGGCAGAATGGGGGAGAGGTGGTGCTGGGTATGTGAGGGGACATCTGGAAGCTTTTGTCATTAGCCATTCCAGAACTACCAGGAGAGCTCAGTTACTCTTCACAGTTGTTTTGTTATATTCTCTACAAGAAAGGCTGTCAGTCGCAGTCTTCTGGTTGTCTGTCACAACTGGAAACATATGCAAGAGAAGGAAACCCATGCAGCTTCCAGAGCAAGCACATGTCTGGAGAAGGACAAAGTGGGAGCATCCTTCTCTCATGGCCTATGTTGACCTTGAATCATGCATCTGTGATTGATGGAGGTGGTGAGAAAGACCATTCTTTTTTATGGACTGATTTGCACAAATCAGTTTATACCCTTAGTCCCATTGGGCATGTTTTATCCTATTGAACTTTGCATCTCAACATATTGTTTTGTAACATATAATATACATAAACATGAAATAAAACTAAAGTCATTATGGTTTTATTTTCTCCCACTGTTTCTCCTACAATGAAAGAAAAAGTTTAATCTTTTATTTAATTTGCATCCTTTGCTCCTCCAATCCTGTTAAATAATTCATCAGAAGGCAGTAACTTTGTGTTAAACAACATACTGTTTCCCCTTGTTGGTACTTAGTAAACTTTAGCTTGTGCAATCTGTTCTCATAAAACGAATCCCATCATTTGTTTAATCATTTTAGTCACTCTTCTTTGGATCCATTCAATTAGATTACATATTCAGGCAAGAGAAGTACTTGAGTTTAACAGTCTTCCATATGCTTTCTTGGGAAGTGGTAGACTGGGTAAAGACTTGAATCTTATATTCATGGCTCAATCATTTTGACAGACAGCCTGAATATAGTAGGTTTTGAACAAATGCTTGTGAATGAGGAATATTGAATATGGATTTACTGACAATTTATTCCCTCCCCCAAGCCTTTTACTGACATTTGGTTTCTTGGAAACTGATTTTAAATAACAGTAAGACTTTTAATATATCTCATGTTAATATCATGGGTTTGGTTACATACCATATGTCTAGGCACAACCAATGATTCTAATAACTGCTTGTGTAGTTTATGATGCAGTTATAAGCCATGCATAGACTGAACTGACAACGTTGACAACATGAACAAAGCAATGAAGAATAAACAAAGAAAGTGGCAAGAATTTTCCAAAAAGTCATAAAATATATGCACATAAATGTGTAATAAAATAGTAGTTTTTATTATTCACACAATTTGTTTCTACTTTAAAACTTTTAAGAGTGAAATTTAACATTTTATAAACTCTTAATATAATAAAATTCCTGGTTAAAATTATAATTGTTCTAGAGAATTTGATTCTTGGACCTTAAATAATACATTTAAAAAAATATATATTTTATTGATTTTTTACAGAGAGGAAGGGAGAGGGATAGAGAGTTAGAAACATCGATGAGAGAGAAACATCGATCAGCTGCCTCCTGCACACTCCCCACTGGGGATGTGCCCGCAACCAAGGTACATGCTCTTGATGGGAATCAAACCCTGGACCCTTGAGTCCGAAGGCTGATGCTCTATCCACTGAGCCAAACCAGTTAGGGCTAAATAATACATTTTTAATCAATATTTTAAAGAACAAATTATAAATCATTCTGAGGGGGAAAATGTATAAACCTCATAAAAGACACAAAGCATATCAGAAGAAAGGATATTGCATTTAGCATATCCTGTTGCTGACTCTAAACAGAATGTGAGGCAATGTGTTAAATAAGAATTCTACCAGGAATATGGACCATGATGAAAGGAGATTTTATAAAAAAACAAACTTAGTTTTATCCATGTATCTTCTCTAATCATTTTACATTTATTTAAAAATGATATATAATATGTATGGGCTACATTACATACTTTTACTTTAATAGAAATGAAAATAGGAAGTCTCCAGAGAGATATAAAGTGTAAGTGTATATATCTGTGGATCAAGTCCTCTCTATCAGAGGTTGGGGGCCACTGGTTAGTCTGATGCCTGTTTTGTAAAGGAAGTTGCATTGAAACACAGCCATAGAAATTTGTTTACGTATTGTCTATGGCTGCTGTCATCCTCCAATGACAGAGTTAAGTACTTGCAATGGAGACCACATGACTCACAAAGCTTAAAATATTTACTATATGGCCTATACCAAAACAGTTTGATGGTGTTCTTGATTAAAAAAAAACACACCCAGGTTTTTAACCAATGTATCTCTCTCACATTGATGTTTCTCTCTCTCTGTCTCTCTCCTCCCTTCCACTCTCTCTAAAAATCAATGAAAAAATATCTTTGGGTAAGGATTAACAAAAAAACAAACAAAACAAATATAAACAACAAAATAAAAAAAACCCAGGTTTATTTTTAATTTATTTTTTAATTAAAAACACTTAACTACAGTTGACATTCAATATTACATTGGTTTCAGGTGTACAGCATAGTGGTTAGACATTTACATAACTTACAAAGTGATCCCCTGATAAATCTAGTAGCCAGCTGTCACCATATATAGTTACTAGAAGCCCAATGCACAAAATACATGCAAGAGTAGGCCTTCCTTCCTCCGGCTGCCAGCACTAGCTTCCCTCCGGCACCCGGGACTGGGGCTTCTCTCCAGCCGCTGGCAGGCACCTGGGACCCGGGCTTCTCTCGCAGGCCCAGCTTTGTCTGGAAGGTTGTCGGGTCTAATGAGCATATTACGCTTTTATTATTATAGATTACAATATTCCTTATGCTGTGCTTTACTACCAATTGTACATCTTAATTCCTTCACCTTTTTTTACCCATCCTCCAACCACCCCCTCCCATTTGACAACCATCAACTTGTCTGTATCTATGAGTTTGTTTCTGTCTTATTTGTTTATTTATTTATTTATTTTTAGATTTCACATATAAATAAAGTCATATGGTATTTGTCTTTCTCTGTCTTCTTTATCCAATCATAGATTGATGGACACTTAGTAAGTTACTTCCAAATCTTGGCTATTGTAAATAATGCTTCAGTGAACAAGGGTGTCTATATCTTTTTGAATTTGTGTTTGGATGAATACCCAGAAGTGGGATCGCTGGGTCATATTGTAGTTCTATTTTTGATTTTGGGAGGAACATCCATCTGTTTTCCATAGTGGCTGCAGTAATTACGCAATGCCACCAACAGTGCACAAGTGTTCCCTTTCCTCAGATT
>NW_005877857.1:0-8231 GCF_000147115.1 Myotis lucifugus | reverse complement strand
TCATCAGTTTATATTGTTCATTACATTCCACATATGAGTGGGATCATGTGATACTTATCTTTCTCTGACTGGCTTATTTCACTTAGCATAATACTCTCCAGGTCCCTCCATGCTGTTGCAAATGGTAAGTTATATTTTTACAGCTATATAGTATTCCATTGTGTAAATGTACCACAGCTTTTTTATCCACTCATCTGCTGATGGGCACTTGGACTATTTCTAAATCTTACTGTAAATTGCACTACTATGAACATAGGGGTGCATATATACTTTCTGATTGGTGTTTCTGGTTTCTCAGGCTATATTCCTAGAAGTGGGATCACTGAATCAAATGGGAGTTCCATTTTTAATATATTGAAGGAACTCCATACTCTTTTCCACAGAGGCTGCTCCAGTCTGCATTCCCACCAGCAAGCAGTGCACAAGGGTTCCCTTTTCTCCACATCCTCACCAGCACTTGTTGATGGTAGCCATTTTGATAGGTGTGAGGTGACACGTCATTGTCATTTTAATTTTCATCTCTGGGATGATTAATGCCTTTGAGCATTTTTTATGTCTCTTGGCCATCTGTATGTCCACTTTGGACAACTGTCTATTTAGGTCCTTTACCCATTTTTTTTTTATTGGATCGTCTTCCTTTTGTTAAGTTATATGAGTTCCTTATATATTTTATATAACTTTTTTTTTTTTACAATGGAAAACAGTCTGGAAAACTATATACCAAACTGTGAAAAGTAGTTTCCTCTGGGGTACTAGTTAGAACAGCAATTAATTCAACTTTACATATTTTATGTTGTTTTAAATTCTTATATTACTTTTATGAAAAATATTCTGGATGGAAGGAAAACTTGATGAAATGCATGGTCAAATTCAAACCACTGAAATAACTAGAAGAATATAGCTTTCCCCCAGACACCAAGGAAAGCTTCCAGAAAGTGCAGAGAATTGGCTGGATTGAGAATCACTAGCTTCACAAACTCATGCTTTGACTTTGGAAACAGATGACGTGAGATTTTGACCCACTCCTGTGATCTGCAAGTAGCTAGAGCCCAGGATCTACCCTGAGTCACAAAGACACTGCTTTCTCAGGTGGACAGGGATGTATTCAGCTTCCTCACTTCCATCCACACCAGTTTTTCTATATTCACTTAGAAACAACCCTGATGTAGAGCATGAGACCAGGGGTGAAAAAAAAACAACGGGAATGATGCATTGTATCTGGGCATGTGCAGCTTCCTCAACTACAGCAGTGTGATGGGGGGGGGGGCACGAGGCACAGGAAGAGCCTGCAAGCAGTGCATATTTCATGATCATATCGAGATAAGAAGCATCGACTACCTCAGATCTTCTAAGACAGGCAAGCTCTTCCCCATAAGAACAATCCAGGAGTGTCCAAAACAATGGATGCTGCAGAAACTGAAACTGAGTTCAAGGCTGTACACACACTGCTTCCTTCACTTTATGTCATTTTAAAACTGACAGGAAGACTTTGCCAGTATTCACAGGGACAATACAAGGGACAGGGCTCAAATCCGGGCACAATGAACTACCATGTAGCTGTTGCTCCAGGAACAGAATTCTCCTATTACTCCGGGTTCTTGACTAGCATAAGGCACACAGCACCACTGGGTAAGAACTAGTGTCGATGGAACTCTTGCTCAAAACTAAAGTTAAAAAATAAAACTAAGGATGACAATGTAGGGTGTCCAGGAAAAAGAAAACAAAAGAGAAATAGCCCGTCATCATGAAGTGTCACAGTTTCCCCTCCTCACTTCAGAGAAGCACAGGTTGACACTGTGAGCCTGGGGCTCCGCTGCCCCTACTCCTCTAGACCCGGTGCTTCCTGAAGGCAGAGAAAATGTCTCTCTCCCTTTGCAGCCCAAGCCTACCAGCAACACTGAAACTTATCTGTTCAAGTTTATGTTCTGAACCAAGAGTTTAAATCCCCCAAACAGCAGCATCAGTCTCTTCCCATTGTCTCAAACAAGCTGATACTTCAGTGGGAGGGGAGATGGGTAGTTAGGTCTGGAGATGTGCTAACATGCTCAGAAACTGGAATTTAGTTATGAGCAGAGGAAATCAGATATTCAATTATTTTTTGCAATAAAATGTTACAAGCCTTTTGGTGAGTATAAGGAAACACATCACTGACTGTTCTCACTCCCAATGTTTCAGATGTTTAAGGCAGGACGCATTTGCAGAAAACCCCATGTTGGCTTTTGCTCCAGAATCCTCAAGTAGGAACAGTGCAACCTCTGGAGAGTACTGACTAGCATTTAATAATTGTATGAACTTAGACAAGTGAGCTCATCAATCGAGCCTCCATTTTTTTATCAGGAAAATGGGTTGTTGTGAAACTCCAATACATGTTAAGTGCTTAGCACAGTACCTGGTGTGCAGTCCTAAATATGTTATACTGATATACCTGCTTTGATTCTTTGCTTCAAATCATGCCTGAGTTCAAATAGGGCAAACAAACAAAAGAGCTGAATTATGTGCATTTATTCACGATTGAACTAGAAAAATCTGTATCTGTCTTTAGCAAATAATATACATAAATGTACACATATATACAGATATACAGAGTAGTTTCATAAAATTGAATACTCATGATTTTATTTTTTCAGTTGTTTTAACATTATTTAATGAGGTGAGCAGTCTGTATTTCCCCCCCTCCCCCGCCCCTTCTGTGTTTTAAAGATATCCCAATTGTTGGAATTTATCACATCTAAGAATTCCTGACAGTAATGATTGTGCTCATTATTCTTAGTAGCATACATGCATACATTGGCAGTTCACATAATACATGGTTAGTTTCAAGTTTAAAGAAGTGATAGGTAAACACAGTAAAAAAAAAAGTACACCACATTCCCAGCACCCAGATACACTAAAGGTGAATCTGAACCACTTTCTTAAGTCAGGATGAAATAGAATGACTTCTAATATCATATAGAGAAATAAGCAATCAAAGAATATCATTCTGGTCTAAAAAATGGATTTATCCTAAATTGGTCAATATCAGCACCCAAAGAAAGCAATTCTACCACTTCCACTTAAAGTAAACCCCTCTTTAAAGTACACTGTGGCTCATTTGAAGAAGCATTTTTTGAGGGGTATTGGTTTAAGCAGATCCCTTTGTACAAAACTAAAGCAAAGCAAATCCACTACAAGCATCCTTGAACTCAGTCAAAGCTCAGACTTAAGGCCAGGGTCTCTTCTAATCCCATAACCATGCTAAACGCCAACACTGCTGATCTAAAGGCCTTGGCAAGAAAAGCAGCTCAACCAGGGATGGGGGATGGCAGAGAAATCAGTGGTAAAACCAAAGGGAAAGTGACTTTTTTTTTTTTTAAATATATTTTTTTTAATTGATTTTTTACAGAGAGGAAGGTAGAGAGATAGAGAGTTAGAAACATCGATGAGAGAGAAACATCGATCAGCCGCCTCCTGCACATCTCCTACTGGGGATGTGCCCGCAACCCAGGTACATGCCCTCGACCGGAATCGAACCTGGGACCTTTGAGTCTGCAGGCCGACGCTCTATCCACTGAGCCAAACCGGTTCTGGCGGGAAAGTGACTTTAATGCAGGAACAAAATAGCTTCTCTGAAAGGTCTACGAAGAGTAAGCGAAAGTCTTTATTTATTCATTGTCTCTCTTTCTTTTATAACCCTAGCAGCCATCATACTGGATATTTCTGAGTAACAGGAACATTTTCAACTTACAACAAGGTGTTAAGATAACACAATGTCTACTTTTTTTAATGAAATAGTGGTTACAATGGAAAATAAACTACTGAGCTAAAGCTTTTACATGTTGATAGCAATCTCATAGAAAATAATAATGTTTTTAAAATTACAATATTTTACATATGCTAAGTTGAATGTCAATATTAGATAACATCATCTGCAACTGTGGTGTCAAAAATCTGATAGCAAATTTGCTGCTCCGTTCCACTTGTGACATTATACGATTTGATGAAGCATTCCAACCACGGATATGTATCTACAAATCCAAAAGAAAATGTTACTTACCCATTAAAATTAAACAAATAACTCTGGCATATCTAAGCATAATGCTTAGCTAGAAAAATTAACATACTTAATTTGAAGATAGAAAAGTAAATAAATATACTTATCAAATGTAATGTTATCTACTCTTCCAAATTACACATTGGATTCATGTTATTATTTTACAGTGATTCTGACTAATTTGAACTTTTTTCTAACAACAGGAAAAAGTAATGTGGGATTTTCAGGATGTTTGATAGTGAATGTTATAAACTACCTCATTGTAAATTTTTATTCCTTTCTTTCCTGCTAATTTCTTACTAATCTCCAGTTTTTTTTTATTTATTTATTTATTTATTTATTTATTTATTTATTTATTTATTTATTTACTTACTTACTCTCTCTCTCGGTTGGTTGCAAAGAAAAGAAATGGATCAATCCTGAAATTCTCGAATCAGTTGAATACCTCACATTTATCAAGGTAAAACTACAGGTACCAAGTACCGAGTCAAGGCAAAGCTGGCAGCCATCGATGCCATTTCCAAGCTTTGGTTATGACCACAGTAAGTCTATTTATAACATCTAGAAAAGATTCTGATGGTTTCTTCAAATTTGAATTTGAAAGACATTGAATCTAGTCCTCAATATTGGCAAGTGTCAAGAAGGACAGGAACTATAAATAGGTAAAATATTATTGAAAAGCAATTTTGAAGTTATGTATCAAAAGTCTACCTGACCTGTGCTTTTTGATATGACAGTTTTATTTCCAGAAATCTATTCAAAAGAATCTAAATAGCCAACAAAAATTAAAACTGCCATCAAATGAAAGTATGTAAGTTAAACTTTGTTACAAATGTATAAAAAACTATCTTTGCAGAATTGCTAAAATGTATAGACTGACCAGGGTAAAATAAAGCCTGATTAAAAATAACCTATAAGCCCAGCCAGTGTGGCTCTGTGGTTGAGTGCTGAACTATGAATCAGGAGGTCATGTTCGGTTCCTGGTGAGGGCATGTGCCTGGGTTGTGGGCTCGATCCCCAGTAGGGGCTGCGCAGGAGGCAGCTGATCAATGATTCTCTCTCATCATTGATGTTTCTATCTTTCTCTCCCTCTCCCTTCCTCTCTGAAATCAATAAACATATATATTTTTTAAAAATCTATACAAGTTAAATGAACAGTTAAATCTACAGCTGGTAAAATTTGTTACTGATGGAAAATTATTAGAAGGGTCAAACTGTCTTAATATGATTTAGATCTGCAAGTTTCAATGTAAATACAGATAATGGCCACAAAAGGAACACTCAGTGGCTTTTGGTATAGTAATCTATACAATTTGACCTGAAGATTTGGTTGATGAATCAAATGTTAAATCAAAAGCAACTAAAGCTGCTAAAAATAATAAAATAAAAAACTGTAAAATCTGAAAATAGTTAATACTGAATAGAAAATTCATCAATTAATTAAACTGGCTAAATGGAGTTTGTTACAGAAAATGTTTCTTATAAAAGTTTCCTCCCTGTTAATATAATTTCAAATAAAATATTTGTATGTATAAACAGAGTGTCAAATTTCCTTTGATCAAAACTGCCTCCCCTTTATTGTATTTCAAAATATTTAAAAAACCTTTTCATTTCAGGAACTATGATTCATACCTATTTTTTTAAATATATTTTATTGATCTTTTACAGAGAGAAAGGGAGAGGGATAGAGAGTTAGAAACATTGATGAGAGAGAAACATTGATCAGCTGCCTCCTGCACCGTCCCTACTGGGAATGTGCCCGCAACCAAGGTACATGCCCTGACCGAAATCAAACTTGGACCCTTCAGTCCGCAGGCCGACTCTCTATCCACTGAGCCAAACCGGTCAAGGCGATTCATACCTATTTTATACCTGCCACTGTCTTCATCAAAAGGTAGATCATACAGTCATCAAGCACTACTTAGTAATTTATTTGAATTCACATTTCAAAGTTTGCATACCTCTAAAAGTTCATAATTTAGATATATGCTGGTGCTATTTTTTTTAAAAAGAATGAATGGCATATACTATGGCTTACCAATTTTTTTTCCTGGAGGGCAAAGCATATTCATGATCATATCCATACTTTCCTGAAGGTAATCATTGGTTAGGATTTCTGATGCTGGAATATGGAAGAATTTGTCCTTAAAAATTATAGAAGAAAAAGGAAATGATATTAATCTTTAATTCAAGTTATAATTAATATAAAAGGGGTGGGCAAAGGTAGGTTTACATTTGTACTGACATTCTTTTGAGTTAATAAAGCTATTGTAATAATCATAATCCTGAATATCTTTTTCCATAGGAACTGTAAACCTATTTTTGCCCACCCCTGTATTTTAATACTATCTAATTAAAATAATCTAGACCAGTGGTTCTCAACCTGTGGGTTGCGACCCCTTTGGGGGTCGAACGAACCTTTCACAGGGGTTGCCTAAGACCATCGGAAAACACATGTACAATTACATATTGTTTACAGTAGCAAAATTACAGTTATGAAGTAGCAACAAAAATAATTTTATGGTTGGGGGTCACCACAACATGAGGAACTGTATTAAAGGATGGCGGCATTAGGAAGGTTGAGAACCACTGATCTAGACTATGTCACTCTATCAAGATTCCAGAATTCATAAAAGACAGTGCTAGTCTGAACTCTAAAATATGGTTTACTTTAATAACAGATTTGAGATATACAATTGAGTTAAATGGCTCTGACTTAATAATAATCAGAAAACAGGGAGACTTACTATTCGCTTAATAACACATATATTGAGTGCCTACAATGTGTAAATATTAAGTTTAAGAGTATAACATATTTATTTAATTTTTTCCTCTTCTACTCGAATGTAAGGAGGAAAGGGATTTTGCTTGCCTTGCTCACTACTATGTCTTTACCACAAAGAATAGTACCTGGCACATAGAAGGTGCTCATTAAACATCTTACCTAATAATAGAAAAACATGTAAATTGACCGTACCTTCGCTACCCTAACCAGCCAATCAGGAGAGTATGCAAATTAACCCAACAAAGATGGCAGTTAATTTGCATACGTAGGCTCAAAGCGGCGGAGCGAAGACTGAAGGTGGCTCCGGCCCGAGCAGTGAAGACCGAAGGCGGCTCCGGCCGGAGCGAAGGCCTGGGTCCTGGGTGCCGGAGGAAAACCGGTGCCGGCAGCCAGGAGAAGGGAAGGCCTATTGCACGAATCTCTTTGTGCAAAGGGCCTCTAGTTTAGTTAATAAATGGATACATGAATTGTTTAGGTAGGAGAAAATTCTCAACCTTACCCGATTCTTTCACAATGTGTGTAATAAAAAAATAATGTTATCAGCCTCTCCCTTGGCTTCTGGGAGGTAATCTGTAAACCTGTGGATGTCATGCCTGATGGGAGTGCCCTTGTTTGCTTGGGGACACAGGGTCACACTGGATAGTCTAACAATGTGGGTTTGTGTCATGTAGTATTAGCTTGACCACTGCGGGGTCTGGAGACTGAGATCAGTCACGTGTACATTCAACCATGACTACGTGACTGGACTCCAGCAAAAACTCTGGACACTAAGGCTCAGTGAAGCTTCTCTGGTTGGCAATACTCCATGGGTACCCTTACACGTTGTTGCCAGAAAGTCACTCTGTCTGCTGACTTCTACAACACGAAAGAGGGCAAATGAAAGTTCCACATTTGAAACTTCCTTGGATTCTGCCCTATGCACCTCTTCCCTTGGATGATTTTAATCTGCATTTTTTTTAGCTGTAATAAACTATAATGGTGAGTAAAACTAACAAGCAAAACAAAGAGACTCAAAGATAGCATGGGGTGGGGGTGGGGGTGGGAGTGCGGCTGGGTATGGAGTGTGGAGAGATTGAGCAAAAAAAAAAAAGATAAAAAACTCATGAACATAGACAACAGTGTGGTGATGACCAGGGGGAGAGGGGGAAGGGGAGGTGGAGAAGGGAAAAAAATTGCTTTCAGTCAATTCTGTGGGTCTTTCTAGTGAATTATCAAAACTAATGGTGGTCTTGGGGACCTCTGACCTTGCAACCTGCGTCAGAGTGAGGCTGGTCTTGGAAATCCCCAAACTTGGAACTGCTGTTGGGAAGGAGGGTGGTCTTGTGGAAAGCTCTCTAGCTTCACCCACGTCACTATCTCCCTATCAACGTAATTGTGTTGACTCTAATAGGAAATGAGGAGGCTTTAGAAGCCTAG